>NW_005054672.1:70492-74717 GCF_000277835.1 Geospiza fortis | reverse complement strand
CTCCGAGCCGGCTGCCTGCGAGCCTGCAAGCGGGAGCTGCCCGTGTTCCAGCTGCGCTACCCGCCGGCGCAGACCCTGCGCGACTTCCAGCGCCGCCAGCCCTACCAGTACCTGCACTACGCGCTCTTCAAGGTGAGGCGGTGCAAATGGAAGGGGGAAGGGGTGGGGGGGGTCCTGCTCCTCTGTCCTGCACCGCTGATCTTTCCATTCCATCCTGCCTCCTGATTGGGCACACCCCTTCCCGGGTCTCATCCTGTGCCTCCTCTTTGACACCCCCATTCTGCATCCCCATCCTGTGCCCCCTTCCTACACTGTCAGCCTCTGATCTGCCCACCCTGAACCCCACTCCCATCTATCCGTGCCCCACTCCATCCTGCACCCTGCTGTCAGGTGCCTCCCCTTTCCTTCCCTCCCCATCTGGCATCCCCCACCAGCTCCTCCATGCTGCCCCTGAGCCGTGGCACGTCAGCATCATCTGGGACACATCAGGCAGGACGACTGGGGGGCCCCTGTGGTTGTGTCCCTCTGTCCCACCTTGCATTGTCCCGGTGGCCCAAGGTCTCCCTGGACAGGCAGAGAGCACACAGGGGCTGCCCCAGCCTGGGGGGCCTGAGGTGGAAGGTTCAGTGCCTCTGTGGTTGTGATGGGACACGTGTCTGGATGGAAAGAAGGAGTTGCTCAGCTTCACAGTGCAGATGTGGAGGGAGGTTTTGGGGAGGGAGGTTTCACAAGGCACCCCCCTCGGGTGGCCATGTGCTGGCCAGAGTGGCTCTGGCAGGGGACAGTGCTCTGGTCAGGGTCTGGTCCCTGGCACCTTCCCCTGCTGGTGCTGTTTTAGCACTCAGCGCTGCAGCCCCACTCACCTGGCAGTGGTGAGGGACTGCCTGGCTTCATCCTTAATGCCTTTTCCTCTTGCTGCTCTGGCCCAAACCCATTTCATGGATGGGTCGTTCAAACCACCCTCCCTCCCTGCTCACTCCCCTGAAGCTGCAACCCGAGAGCCCATAAAGCAGCAGGGGCAGCAGCCAGGTCTGATGGGAGTTCTGGAGAGGAGCTGATGTGTGGGTCAAACCCACAGCTCATGGATCCTCCTCACACCACGTGGATCACTCCTGGCTGGATGTGGGGGCCCATGAGAGGCTGAGCTGTCCCTGTGCCCACCACGGGCACAGCCAGGAGGTTGGTGTGGCTGGGGTTACCTGCAGTGTCCATGCTCCCAGATCCTGTCTGTTCATCCCTGCCAGTGGGTGATTGTGCAGTGTGGGTTCAGGGGTGCTCCCCACAAGGATCACCCCCCTGTCCTGCAGCCCAAGGGTCTGGCTGGGTGCTGAGGCCCCCTTGGCTGCAGCGTGGGTTCAGGCTGCCCTGCAGCAGGTCTCTGCACCTCCCTCCACAGTCAAATAAGATCGAGAAAGCCGTGTCTGCTGCCCACACCTTCCTGCAGAAAAACCCCAAGCACGAGATGACCTTGAGGTACCTGAACTACTACAGGACCATGCTGGATGTGGATGAATACCTGGTCGACCTGGAAGCTCAGCCCTATGAGGTGAGGAGGGGATGGGGCTGGGGCAGGAGAGGGGCTCCCCAGGGCTCGCAGCCCACCTGGTGCTGCCAAACCCCGAGGGGAGCAGCTCTCCCTCACTGAGCAGGGCTCCTTGCAGCCGATATTCGTGCGGGCAGTGAAGCTGTACAACGCTGGGGATTTCCGGAGCAGTGCAGCCGACATGGAGCAGGCTCTGGCCGAGTACTACAAGGCCTATGAGGATTGTCTGGCCGGCTGTGAGGGCGCCTACGAGCTCCAGGAGTTCAAGGATTTCTACCCTGCCATCGCAGGTAGTGGCGGGCTGGGGGACGGCAGATTTGGGGAGGTAATCGGGGCTGCAACACCCGACCTCTCCCCCCAGACCACTTTGTGAGCGTGCTGCAGTGCAAGGTGGACTGCGAGACCGAGCTCACCCCCAACGTGGGCGGCTACTTCGTGGAGAAATTCGTGGCCACCATGTACCACTACCTACAATTCGCTTACTACAAGCGTGAGTGCCGCTGGCAGCGGGGGCTGCGCGTGCCCTGGGGCACCCTGGGGTGCTGTGCGCCCTGCCAGGGGTGTCACCCCGCGTCAGCTGGCTCTGCTCCCCTCAGTGAACGACGTGCAGGACGCTGTGCGCAGCGTCTCCAGCTACATGCTCTTCGACCCGGGGGACACAGTGATGCAGCAGAACCTGGTCTATTACCGCTTCCACCGCGAGCGCTGGCGCCTCCAGGAGGAAGATTTCGAGCCACGGCCGGTGAGGACCCCCCCAGCCCCCCATCCTGTGGCCCTGCACTGCCCAGGGAGGGTCTGACCCAGCCCCTCTCCCCCTGGGAGCCCAGGAAGCCGTGAGGTACCACAACCAGACGGCGGCTCAGAAGAAGATGCTGGAGTTCGCCCGGCAGTACCTGCAGGACGACGATGATGAGGTACCTGATGTGGGGTGCAGGGTGCTGTGTGGGGGGGTTTGATCCCCCAAAGCAGCCCTGGAGCAGAGTGTAGATGAGGCTGCTGAGCCTCCTCCTGCCCTCCTGTGCTGCAGATGGAGGTGGATGGTGCTGAGGGGCTGGAGGTGCTGGACCTGCCCTCTGATGGCGAGTTCGAGGGTGAAGGTGACTATGAGGAGGGATTCTTCTCAGAGTGGTGGCAGGAACCCAAGACCAAAGGAGACAAAGACGACCAAGGTCTGGGGCTCATGCTATAGGGTGGGAGGTCTGCTGTCCACACCCCTGGTGCCACCAAACTCTCCTTGTTTGCAGAGATCCTATGATGAGCCAGGTGAAGGGGGAGCCAGCACCAACTGAGCTGGGTGGTGGTGGCTCTGCGATGCCACCTTGGGGACATCGGGCTTCGGGCTCCTCCCAGCCACCGGTAGAAACTCAGACTCGTGGGGAGGGGCCAATCCTGCCCAGCATCCTGCAGCAGGGCTGGCTTTGCTGGCACAGCCCAACTCCCATCAGTGGAACACCAGCAGCCCCGAAGGTCCCTGCCTGCCCAGGAGCCTGGGCCACCCCTGTCCCCAGTGCCCCAGGAGCCCTGACCAGCAGTGATGCCCCACAGCCCTGGGGATTTCTGTGTCCTTCAGCTGCTCCCCAGGATCTGTGGATGATGCACCAGGATTGACCCCTGTGTTGTCTTGATGGGCTTGGGGGGCTACCCCTACTTTGGGAGCAATGCACAATGCTGCTGGAGCTGCTCCTGCCCCTTCCTGAGGCTCCTGCTCCTGTTCCTCCAGCCTCCCAGGCAATCTGCCAGCTCCCCTTGGACTCCCCAGCCTGGTGCTACAGGGGGCTCCTGGTGTGTCACCTCCCTGTGCCACCACAGGGTGAAGCTGAGGTGCCCATGCCCTGCCTGTGCCTTGAAATTTTGCTACACCAGCCCTCTCTAGCCTTAAGCTCCATTAATTTAAGATTTCCCTTCTTTTTATATGTTTACTGGTGCTGAACTTTTAATAAAATCCAGACTGGTCTTTTCAAGGCTGCCTCCACCTTCCATGTGCTGGGATCCAGGAGCTCAGGGTAGGAGAGGCTCTGCTGTGGGAGAGGAAGGGATGAGTTCGGGCCTGGATGTCCCCACAGATGACCTGGGAGGAGTTTTGGGGACCCATGGAGGCCATGAGAGCAGCCAGGCTCCTGTGAGGCTCTGGGTTCCATGAGGGGCACCCCAAAAGGGATCCATGACCCCTCCATTGAGGCTGGCAGGTGAGGTAGGGGGGAGAGCTTCACGTGGCTGGAGGGCAGCATGTCCTGCCCCATATGGGTCTCTGGGGTGTGATATCCATGAGCTGATGGTTGTTTTGGGGTGCAGCACTGTGACACTGCTCCTTGGGGATGCTCCTGCATCCCCCGATGGATGGGGTGGCAGGGTGGGGTGACCTCCTGTGTTTTGGGGCCCGCTGGGGGTCTCTGTTGGTGCCCACAAACCGGTGCCAGTCCTAGGCACGAGGCACAGGGCAGTGTGTGGCTGCTCACTCCTCCCTGCCCTGTTCCCTCCTGCTCCGCATGGAAATTGGCTACGAGGACTGAAACTGAGAGGCTGAATCACAGCGTTGGCCCCGGGGGTGGGAAGGGATGGGAATGGAAGGAAGGGGGTGGCAAGAGGCTGCCAGCACCCCACCCTGCCCTGCCTGGAACCCCTGCTCACCGGGGCTTTTCCAGCTCTGCAGGGCTGGGGGCAGCGGCTGAGCCCCCAGAGCCG
>NW_005054672.1:69548-70071 GCF_000277835.1 Geospiza fortis | reverse complement strand
TCCCTCATGTCCCTGTCCTGTCCCTCATGTCACCGTCCTGTCCCCCAGGACACAGAGTGGAGCTGCGGGGCAGTGCCGGGGGTGCAGAGATGGGATGCAGTGACTGGTTTGGGACATGGAGAGGGGATGCAGGGGATGCAGGGGATGCAGGGGATGCAGGGGCACGGCTGCAGCAAGCTGGGTCACACCGGGGCGCTTCCCTGACCCCCTCGACCTTGAGCAAGAGGGGAGCACGAATGAGATTTCTGGCTGACGCCTCAGCTGCGCTGTGCCCTGCCGTGCCGTGCCGTGCCGTGCCGTGCCATTCCAATCCCGGCCCCCTCGGCCCCTCGCAGCAGTCGGACTACCTATCCCAGGATGCAGCGCGGCGCCGGTACCTTTAACGCCCCCTGGCGGCAGCACGGGGCGCTCCACAGGCGCGGCGGGCGGGCTGAGGCGAGCGGAGCCCGGGCGGCGTCGAGCGGGGCGAGGGGCGCGGGCTGGAGCCGCTGCCCACCGGCCCCCAAGCCGGGGCGGGGTGCGG
>NW_005054672.1:67568-68360 GCF_000277835.1 Geospiza fortis | reverse complement strand
GCTGGGCGGGCGAGGCCCTGGCACGGCGCTCGCCCGGTGCTGCGGGGCTCTTACGCAAACCGGGCTGCTCCGTGCCCACAGCCACACCTGGGGACACCGCCTGCTGCTCTTGAGGCCGCCTCGGATCGCCTCGACATCGCTGTCCCTACCCGTGGGACCGGGGCTGCGCTTCGCCCACTGCCTGGCATGTGAGGTCTGGGGGCTGAGAGGGTCCAGGGGGGTCCTGGCATCGCCCCGACAGCCCCCTGCGGGTGAGGGGTGCTGGGCACAGTGAGCACAGGGGGTCCCAGCTGAGCCCCGGACAGCAGACATCCGCACCGGGAAACGGCGGGGGGAGCGAAACTTGGCTGTTTGTCTGATGTTTGGAGAGGAGAGAGCGCTCTAATTGCGTTAGCTGAGTGATTAGCTTAATTAATCAGGTTTACAGCACAGATGAAAGGATAATGCTGAAATGTTGCTGGGAGTTGCCCGGAGAAGGCAAACGTGGGCTGTCATACGAGCAACGTGTGCTGGGAGAGGATCGTGAGCGCTCAGGAGGGGACGGGACAGGGTGACCTGTGCCACCATTGTGCCTGCCCGGGTGTGGGACCATCAGCCTGCACCCTCTCCGGCCAGGCTGGGAGTCCCTGCACCCTCGGCTTCCCCATAACGCTGTTGGTGTGCCTGGGTGAGTCCCATGCCTGGTTTCAGCTTCCCCATACCAGAAGGGAGGTGGGGGCTGGGGACACAGCCCCGTGACACAGCCCCCCCAGTGGCTTCACCTCCTGCTCCAGCCCCCGTCGTGCTGGTTTT
>NW_005054672.1:57675-67414 GCF_000277835.1 Geospiza fortis | reverse complement strand
CCCGCGGGGGCTCCTCCGGGCTCCGCTCTCGGAGTGTCCGGTCCAGCCGGAAACAGGGATGAGAAAATTACAGGGGTCCATTTCTGTGTCCTTGTCGGTGTCGGAGCTGGCTGGAAGGGTGCAGGGCACCCACTGGAACTGCGTTTGCACATCTGAAGCCTGTTATCTCTCATTGTTTTGGAGGAATTCCGTGAAGTGTCATGAAAAACCCATTTTTACTGCTAATTTGGCTTAAACAAGTTGGCCATCGGGACGGGGACGCGCAGAGCTCCTGGCAGCGGTGGCTGAGGGTTGTTCTCCCTCCTTTCACTGCGCTCGCTGTGCAGGAGCAGGGACAGACGCGCGTCCCCAGGGCTCAGGGCGCTGGGGAAAGGTGGGGCGGCCGTGCGGGGCCCTCTCTGAGACAATGGCGTTCCAGTCTATTGTCTGGGCGATGTGCCGTGTCCTTGCCGGCTCCAGGAAGCGCGTTCATCCCCGGGAGGGGCCGGGGAGACGAGCCGGGCTGCAGGGAGGGGTCTCCTGGGGCTGGGTGTGCGAGTAGTTTGTGCTCCGTGCCTGGGGTAGCGCGGATGAATCGTGGCCGGGCTGCAGGCCGGGGACATTGAGGGATGTCCGCTCTGGTCCTGGTGCCGCATTTCAGTGTGTCATCCGGCGCTGCCCTAATCCTATTAACTCACCCCTTTGTTTCCCCCACCTGAAAGCCTCACTCAGCCGGGCAGGCACTGCGGTACAGCTGCACGGCTCCTGCAGCCCAGCCCGTTCCTGGGGAGGACGGCTTCCCTTCAAGACCGTGGTTTGGTGTGGGAGCGCTTGATGGGATTTGGCTTTTTATCACACTTCCAGATCTCCGGGATTTAAGACGGCGCTTTTGCCGGGCGCGCTGCCGCTCGCAGATGGCAGAGCCTGGGAGAGGAGCTGCCCTTGGCCCCGCTCCGCAGGCTGGGGGAGCGGAGCCTCTCTCTGCGCAGAGAACTTGCAGAACTTTAATTGCAGCATCTGTACCGACGCTTGTGCTGGTTTTGAAGGTTTAAATTAGACTGGCTTCTAATTAACAGGAGTTAAAAAGAAATGTCGTGTCTGTTACAGCAGTACGAGCCTAACTCCGGGTTCAGGTGGTGCTTCCCCACCTAGACAGGGTGTGTGGGCACCCAGGGCTGGGGGTGGCTGGTCAGTCTCAGCCCCGTGGGGTGTCCCAGGTGGGTCTGTGAGAACGGACACGGCTGGGGATGGCAGCTCTGGAGGACATCGGTGCCTTGAATCCCATTCTCTGCTCTGGCAGGGTTGATTTTACCCCTCTTTGCTCATGGACAGACTTGACAAAGATATGGACAAGGGCATGGGAAGGTGCAAGTACTCCCTCCCCCAAAAAGCTTAAAACCTGACCTCAGCACCGTGTCTGTGCTTAAGCAGGGCTGGCTTTGCAGCCACACCCGGTTTGTCGATGGCTGTGCGGGCTGGGCAGGGGGGAGGTGAAGATGTTTCTATTTAAGCAGAGGTTTGAAATACCCTTCTAAATCCACCATCCCCGATGGGTTCCGCGGCGGCTGCTGGCGGCCCTGGAGGCATCCTGGCACGCCTTGGACTCTGAGCTCGGGAATCGCTTTGGGAGCGGGGCAGGAGCCTCGAGCCGCGGCTGCCGGGGCTTGTCGGGCAGCCCGCGCCATCTGCGCCGCCTGTTCCCAGCCACTCCTCGGGCCTCCTTCCCAGACCAGGAGCTTCTGGCGGGGTGGAGACGGAATGCTCGGTGTTTTCCCGATATCCCACGCTTGGCTGAGCAGACCTGCGAGGGGGTGATGGTGGCAGTGCCCTCCGGGGGGCTGCCCTGCTGCTGGGGCACAGACCCCATGGAGGGGGTGTGCTGGGGGTCCCGTGTGGCTTTTTGGGGTAGGGGGCTGGAAGGAAAGTGTTCCTCTGTGTGTGGGGAGAGACCTTTGGCTGCTGGCAGAGCTGCTGTAATCGCGGTGACGCGCGGGCAGAGCCCTGGTGACAAATCATTAACTTGCTCCGACAGGCCGGGTGCTGACGGCTGTGGGTGATAATTTCTTGTGAAGCGTCTGAACTTTGCAGCTGTAATGCAACTGGATGGAGAAATTAAGCCGGGGCTCAGCACCTCTGTGCCCCTCCTCGCTGCCCCAGCTCCTATGGCAGGGGCCGGGGGCGCACCCCGTGGCAATCCCTGTGTCCTGGGCACTGTGGCTGGAGCTGGGAACAGCCAGCAAGGTCCAGAGCCGGCAATTACAGTGTTCTTAAAGAACAACTTGTTCTTTGTGCTCATTGAAACAAAAGAATGGTTTTTGGTTTTTTTATCCAGATGGAGTAATTGTGATTAATCTCACCATGCCAGTTCTCCTTTCCATGGACAAGTGGCAAATTCCCATCTTTCCTGGACATGATTCTAATGAGATTAGCAAAGTATGAGGAGATGAGCCCATGTGGGTCCTCCTGATCCTGGTGTCGCTGCAGGTGGAGGTGTCTGTGCCAACAACCAGTGATGTGGGGAGGAGGATGTGCTGCCAGAGACCCCACAGTGGGTCTTGGGCAGGTGGATGTCCCTGGAAAAGCCTTCCCTGGGCTGAGGGTCCTGCTGTGGGCCCTGCCCCTGCACAGGAGCCGGGTGTGGGTGTCACGCTCAGTGCTGTGCGTGCGCTTGCAGCGGGAGAGCACTTGATGGATAATACTGTGTTGGTTTGTGATGTGAAGTGCCAAAACATCACAGCCTGGGCCTGGCATGTGCTGGAGCTGTCAGGAGCTGTTAATTCAGGTGCAGGCGAGGCATTTCGGGGACACGGTCTGGGTTGATGGAGAGCATCAGCTGAGCGCTGCAGGTCGTGGCACAATTGCCACCTTCTGGGGCTGCTTTGCTGCCAGAGCCTGGTCTGGTGCTCAGGGGGATGCAACACCCCCAGCAAGAGGAGCTGGAGCTTTGCATGAGGCGTTCAGCAGCTCAAATATAACAAAATCACAGTAGCTGAAATATAAATAAAGTTTGGAGCCTGGATCTGCAGCTCCTGCACCCTGCTGCCTTTCCTGAGTGCCCAGAGCTGGCGGGGCAGCCAGGAGCCATTCTGGACCAGGGTACATCCCTCCACAAAGGCCATGGGCTCCTTTGTGTGCAAGGCCAGGCCGGTGGTTTTGCCTGCTCTAACGAGAGGCTGATCCCCCGCCGCTGTCTCCTCCTCATTAAACTTCAAGCTGCTCTCATTCTCCTTTGAATTCTTCCACTCATCTTCCCTGTAAAGCCCCATTGAAAGGGCTCCTGGTGCTGGGATCTGACTCCAACGCTTCCCATTGATGCTGGTGAGGTCTTGACAAGCTCCTTTCTCTGCCTGCTCCCGCTGTGTGTTCCTGAGGATCCTCTTCAAAACCACTGAAGCTTTTGTGCCGCGGCTGCGGGGCCTTCGTTAGCGGCTGCCTCAGCTCTGTCAGCCCTTGGTGTCACTTCAGAGCACCTTGGGGCAGGGTGCTGGGGGACTTCAAGGTGCACTCTCACAGGGCTCTGGGTGCCCTTGTCTGTGGGAAGACCTTGTGCTGTGGCTGCCCATGGCTGTCTGGGTTGCTAATCCCTGGCTGCTTCAGGGAGGGGGGGACCGGAGATGGCTTGTGTGTAGTGTAAGTGCTTCTAAAATAGAGTCTTTTCTTGTGCTGCATTTATTGAACTGCCTTAACTGCCTCTTCCCTTCCCTTAAAAGCCTTGGCCACTGTAATTGCAGCCACTCGCACGCTCCCCAGCACCGAGCTCAGCCTCTGCCATGCTGGGGCTGCATGAGGGGCCCCCCCAGCACTGTTGAGCAAGGGTGGGGCTCTGTGGAGCACCCACACTGCTCCATGCTGGGCTGAGGGCAGGCTGGACCTGCATGTGGTGGGCTCAGGCTGCCCCTCACATCCCCTGACCCTCAGACCCAGTGCCTGGAGCTTGTGAGGGTGCCCTGTGCCCCCCACCTGCTCCCTTTGGGGTGACCCCACACTGGGGATCACATCTGCTCACCCCAGGGGCTGCTGCTCGCCGAGAAGCCCCCGAGCAGTGGATATTTCTGCATGAAGCAGCACTCACTGCTTTCCTGCTGCTGCTCTGGGCAGCTCAGCCCTGTCTGCCGGCTGTGTCCTGCCTGGAGAGGCTGAAGGCTTCCCAGCAGCTGGTGAGAAGGGCTAGCCAGGCCTGGGGCTGCATGTTTGCCAGAGACTTCCTCTGCAGACGGTGTCCCGGGGGGCTGTGCTGCTTGGCCGGTGATCAAATGGCTCCGGGGGCGGATGAGCTGCTGGCCGGTGCCCGACAGCCTGCGGGAGCTTCCTCTGCCTTCCTGGCTGAGGGAAGTGGTGGGAGAGGGATTAACCTCTTCCTGGCAGTGCCCTGCTTGACTGACTGAAGGCCCTGCCTGTCCTGCCTCCCATGGCTGAGGCCCCTCGGGTGTCTTGGCCCCTTCCCCGTTGTGGTGCAGTTGTAGGCTGGGGGTTCTCCCCAAACCTGCTGTGCCCCTCTGAGCAGCCCCCCACAGCTGCCTCACTGATTCCTGGGGGATTTCTCGCTGTTTCCAGGAGCAAACCCTGTTTCCTTGGGGTCTAGGTTTGTGTGGAGTGGGGCTCTGGTGAGCCTGGTGGGTTCGTTCTGCCCTCACCGTTCTCCCCTTCCCACTCCACCAGTTTGCTGGGGGAGGTAAGGGCTGCCCACAGGCCTGATGTGAGAGGGCTGGAGCCCACCCAAACATGCCCCTTGCTCGTGGCTGACCCTTCAGTGTGGGTATTGTCACATGTGCCCCAAATAACACCCTGCACTAGGATCCTTTCCTGCTACAGCACTTCCCTAGAAACACTGCCAGGAAACGGCTCCTGAACCCGGGGTAGCCTGCACCCTGGTGCCCCTCTCCTGCTGATCCTGCTGAGGAGGAGAGAGGACACCCGAGGACAGAGCCAGGCTGTGGAGGATGGGGGAGAAGCTTGTGTCAGTGTCTGCCCCTCACGGAGTGATGAGCAGGGCACGCTTGACACAGGGCTCAGAAAATGTCACTGCTCACAGCAGGAGTGTCTGGCATTTGCTCCACTGGCCCTGTCACCTCGGGTGCTGCTGGCCTTGCTGGCCCCTGTGGCCATGAGCAAATGCTGTTGGGGGGATGCTCAGGGGAAGGACAGGTGCCTGTGTCTCTTCTGTGGGGCCCCTGGTCCTGCTCTCCTGCTTGGAGCTCATCTGGGGCAGCTCGTGTCAGAGCTCGAGGAGCTGTGCTGGCTTTTGATGTCCCTGGGTGCTGTGGTGCAGACAGAAGGGGTGGCTCATGCATAATGCAGGGCTCTGTACAGTGTCTGAGCCCAGCTCCCGGAGGTTTGGAAAATTAAGTGCCTGTCTGATGCCTCTAAATTGTGGAGTGGATGTCACTGTTCAACAGTGGTGCAGCAGCATCAGCCCTTTCCAGATCTGTCAGCTGCTGCCTGGGGTCCCTGCCCTGGCTGTGTGCTCTGCACTGCCCTCAGCTCTGCTCTCCCCTGCCCACCTTGTCCAGGGCAGCTTTCCCGTGTTTGCCTGGGCTGTTGTGGCCTTGCTGTGCAGGTGGGATGGTGCCAGCTCACCCAGCACCGCGGTGCTGTGCCCTGCCAGTGCCACAGAGCCTCTCCTGCCTGCCACCTCCACACTTCATAAGGCACGACTGTTGCTTCTCTCGAGTTTCCCAACACAATTTAGAGACTGCCGCCGCGGCCAGGATGACCCAGCTGAAGGACCCGCCCTCCCAAATACCAACGCGGGCGCGGGTGTGCGGCACTCCCAGCTCCGCTCCGGGGCTCTCACGGCCCATCCCCGCTGCCACGCGGGGTGGGGAGCAGAGCTGGGTCTCCTCTGGCCCCTGGCACCGTGTGTCACACACCGTCCTGCCCCACTGCTCAGGCACCGCAGCTCTGCCTCCGCCGCCCTCCATTAGCGGCTCCTCCGTTTCCTGACCACCGTGCGTGATGCACAGCCCATTATAGCCGCTCTCAGTCTGCCGGTGCTGCTTGACAGCTCAAAAAATATCGCATTGGCAGGAGCAGCGCCCTGCCGCGGCTCCGGGAAGGCGGTGGGACCGGGGCTGGGCGTTGCGGGATGGCCCTACCGGGGAGGACACGCGTGGGGGGCTCTGTTCCGATCTGCGAATGAGGGCTCGGGGTTCCTCCCTTCAGCTGGCGGATGCTCCTTGGGAACAGCCGGCAGCGCCTGACGAGCCGCGCCAAGCCCGAGCGCGCCGTGCCCCGCGGAGCCGCGTCCTCGGCCACCACCCGACGCCCTGACTCAGCCTCGGGCCTGGCGGGGGGCTCAGCTCCGTGTTCTCGCTCCCCCGGGAGGGTTCTGGGGCCCGGGCTGCCGCCCCAGCCCGGCCGGTCCCTGCGGGTCCCGCGCGGTGCTGACGGCGGGAGCGGAGCCAGGGATGCGCGGCCGCCCCGATGCAGCCCGGCGCAGGAATCGGGGCTGGGGCAGGGGGGAATTAGGGGGTTTGGAATGGGTGCTGCTGCTGCCGCTCCCTTCGCTGCTTATCGCCTCTGAAACTCTGACTCATTCCACTCCTGCGCGGCGGGGACGGGATAGGAATGCTGGGTGATGGGTCAGCGGAGGGCTGGGCGGGTGCTGCCTCCATCCCTCCTTCCCTGACTGCCTCCAACCCTCCCTTCCCGCCTGCCTCCATCCCTCCTGGTCGTGCCGGGGGCCTGGATGCAGGGCTGGTGACTCACAGCCCTGAGTGAGCTCAGGCATTAATCCATGAGCCATCCTCCCTCCTCCTGTATCTCCAAATTAAAGACAAGGAAATCCCAGCCCTGCTCCCAGCAGCCTTGGCTGGTTTGTCCTGAGTGTTGGGATGTGCCGGGCTGCCCTGTCCTGGCACTGAGTGGGGAGTGCCCGGCCCACATTGTGGGCGCCTGTGGGAGAGCTGAGCCAGTGGCTTTGCCTGCCTATTTTTAGGTGCTTTAGGAGTGTCCCAGGAAGCTTCTAAAAAAGTTCATTTTATGCTTGGAGCTCCAGCCATATGGAGCTTGGAGCTCCTGGCATGTCCCCAGCTCTTTGCAGGTTGTGTCTCTGGAAAGGGTCTTAAAAAAGCTCATGGGACCCTGGAGCTGGTGCTGGGCAGAGCCTGCCCCACCTTGGCCGTGGCAGTGGTGAGACACAGCTCTGCGAGACGCAGCTGCCGTTCATGTCTGAACACGAGCAGCAAAGTGCTGAGCTTTGGGTTCGTCATCGCGGTGCCGCCTTTCATCTCCAGTGGGGGAGGAGGGCAGATAGGGATCGGCTCCATCTGCGCAGGGCTGGCTGCTGAGCGGGGCCTGCTGTGCCATTGGGACCAGGAGAGGGGCAGGAGGGTCCTGAGGCTACCTGGAGGGGTAACATCTGCCCTGCCCACCCCGCAGAGCAGCCATGGAGGTGATGAACATGATGGAGCAGCCGATCAAGGTGACGGAGGGGCAGCAGACCTACACCTACGACTCCGGCATCCACTCCGGTGTCAACACACAGGTGCCCTCGGTCAGCAGCAAGTGCCTGGGGGATGATGACGAGATGTATGGGAAGCAGTACACCATCAAGAAGACAACCACCACGAGTTACTGCCAGGGAGGGAGCCAGAGCCAGAGCCAAGCACAAGGTAAGGGGCTGTGAGGCCTGGCAAATCCGCAGGCTCAGCTGCTCAGCTCCTGCCTTCCTCTTCCTCCCCCGCAGCCACGCTGCTTCTGGGTACTCCTCCATGCTGGCTTCCACACCCTGGGAGTTGTTGCTGCCTAAAATATGCTTCCTCCTGTCCTCCTCCCCAGCGCTGAGAGGCTCTGGCGCGGGGGCGGCGCGCGGTCAGCCCGCACTGGAGCTGAGCTGCGCGCACATCCGAGCGTGCCAGCGGGTTGGCTCGAGATGGGAACAGCTGATCCCATCCCACGGATCTGCCACCTGCTCCACTGCCTGTCTGCCTGCTGGGAAACCTGTCCCAGTGTGGCTGCCAGAGCTGCCAGCGTGTGCCATAGCGCCGTGCCAGTGCCACGGCTTCTCCCGCTGAGGCGAGGACGATGTGGAGCCACAGCCTGGGGTGAAGGAGATGCTTCCCCCAGCTCTATCCCCTCAAAGAGACTGGTTTGCTCTGCTTGGCTCTGCAGTTCCCTGTCAGCAGCAGGTTTATTGACAGCTCCCATGGGAACCAGAGCTCCCTACAGGACCCTGTGCTGTCCTTGTGGTGCAGAGGTGGGGACCATGGGTGGCTACCACAGTATCACGGCTCAGCATCCTCGATGGGCAAGGCCTCAGTGTTCTCCTTTTTTCCAGTGCCAGCTAGTCCCAAGTTGCAAATATCCTTAATTTTTTAATTAATGGGCCTTGTGTGACAACTGCCCCATCATGCTGCCTAATTGAGTGTTGTCTTATCTCTGTGCTGCCGGATCTGTTTACGCTTTGAAGCTCCAGCTCTGCGCAGAACGCGCGGGGACTGCTGACGTGGCCGGTGTCTCTGCGCTAAGCTGTTGCTCATCTCGTTGGGTTTGGGAAGCAGGGCTGGGAGCGCTCCTTGGAGAGAGGCTCACGCTGCCTCCCTGTCCCCCCCTGCAGCGGACATGGAGGCTCAGCTGGCCATGACCCGTGCCCAGCGTGTCCGGGCTGCCATGTACCCCGAGACGGTGGAGGACCGCTCGCTTCTCATCACCACCCAGCTGGAGGGGCAGCAGACCAACGTGCAGCGCCTGGCAGAGCCCTCCCAGATGCTGAAGTCAGCCATCGTGCACCTTATCAACTACCAGGATGATGCTGAGCTGGCCACACGTGCCATCCCAGAGCTCACCAAGCTGCTCAACGACGAGGACCCGGTAAGGAGCTGTGTTTGCTGTGTTTGTCCCTTCAGCTGCTGCACTGATGTGTGGTGGAGTTCACAGGGGTCCCAGGGTGAGGGAAGAGATGAGAATCTTGACTCCATGTTTCAGAAGGCTGATTTATTATTTTGTGATATATATTACATTAAAAGAAAGTGATATATTAAAACTATACTAAAGAATAGAAGAAAGGATTTCATCAGAAGGCTAGCAAGGAAAAGAATGGAATGATAATAAAATCTTGTGACTGCTCACAGCCTCGACACAGGTGGCTGTCATTGGTCATCAAGTAAGAACAATTTCTCATGCTGGGTAAACAATTGTCCAAATCACATTCCAAAGCAGCAAAACATGGAGAAGCTGAAGCTTCTCAGCTTCTCGGGAGAAAAGATCCTGACAAAGGGATTTTTCATAAAATGTGTCTGTGACACTGATGGGCTCCTGTCCCTGTGGGGCTCTGTGGTCATGTCTGTCTCCTTCCTCTTGGCCAAACTCCTGCTTGCCTCTGCCCTGCTCCAGGACTGAGCCCACCCTGCCCAGCCACGTCACCTCACCCCCTGTCCTTGCTGTGGGACCCCTTCCCACACGCCGGTTCCTCTCCTATTGGAATAACTACTAATACAGCTGGATGTGCCTGGGCTTGTCTGGCCCTTGCTGCTTGACCGAAAGGCTGCAACTGTGCTGATTTCACCTCAGAGACACCATTGGCTAAGCTGGATGCTGCAGCTGGGTGCTTGGAGACAAGTGATTTGGAGAATTGTTTACCCAGACATGCAGGAGCTCAGGTTTACCTCTGGTGGAGAAGCTTTAAGGCGATGGTGAAGGAAAGGAGTCGGTTCTGATGGAGGGTTTGGATCCAGAGCTTTATTGTGGCCCACAGGCCTCTGAATGCAGCACCAGCTCCAACAGAACTCCCTGAGCCCGTGGTTGCTGCTCCTTTGAACCC
>NW_005054672.1:56289-57632 GCF_000277835.1 Geospiza fortis | reverse complement strand
TGACAGACAGTGCTGGGAGGGGAAAGGAGAGGTGACTGACACACCTGGGGAAGGAACCTTCAGGGAGAAACCCGGGGTATCTGAGGCAAACCACGACATCACACCGCAAGCCTCTCCCTCCAGGTGGTTGTCAGCAAGGCAGCCATGATCGTGAACCAGCTGTCCAAGAAGGAGGCGTCGCGCCGCGCGCTGATGCAGTCGCCGCAGATCGTGGCGGCCGTGGTGCGCACCATGCAGAGCACCAGCGACCTGGACACCGCCCGCTGCACCACCAGCATCCTGCACAACCTCTCCCACCACCGCGAGGGCCTGCTCTCCATCTTCAAGTCGGGTGGCATCCCAGCCCTCGTCAGGATGCTGAGGTACCTGGTGGTGTAAAGCCTTTTGATGGGTTTGGGGTGTCCTGGGTAGCACAGTCCTGCTTGGGACTGCACTGTTTGAGACTGCCTGAGCTCCCAAGCAGTTCTCAGCTGCAGGCAACCTTAGCAAGCTTAAGTGAGATCAGCTCTTTAGTGATTATCAGCTCATTGTGATTTCTGCTCTTCAGCTTGCTAGGTGCCCAGGCAGGCAGACACAGGGAGAGAGAGGAGAGGTCTGTGTGGGATTCCACAGCAATGTCTTTATTGATTCCTCTGTGGAGGTTCCCAGTGACAGCTCTTCTGGCCAGAGCTGGGCTAAAACAGCTCTTTATATGGGGTACAGGGGTATCAGAAATTGTCCAATGGCAAGGGTTAAAGGAAAGTGACCTATGGGGTTACAGAGAGATAAGCAGGGGCTCCAAAAGGTGGAAGAGGGGCTTCTAGCCCATTCACCATGTCTTGGCATTTCCTATCTTAGGCTTCTGCACACCAGGGGGCCCTTGCAGGCCCTGTGCCTGCTACAGTGGTGGGGATGCCAGGGGGGATGGCAGAGCCTGGCAGCTCCTCCTGGGATGGGGGCAGAGAAAGGGAGGGCTCATGCTGCCCTCAGTGTGGGTCCTCCTGCTCACCAAAGCAGTGGGAGAGTGTGAACCGGTGAAAACCCCTGGGGTTTGCTGTGTATGGAGCCTGCATGGAGGCAGGAGGAGGGGAGTGGCTGCCTCACCCACACTGGCCACAGAGATGGGGCTCAGGCTCTGAGGTGTCCATTCCCTGGGGTGCTGGTGGGTGCTGGGCTCGGGGCAGCCCTGGGGGCTCTGCTGCAGCCTGCTGTGAGTGTGGTGTAGTTCCTGCCCTGACATGGAGTGTGCTGCCCTCCCACAGCTCACCCGTGGAGTCTGTTCTCTTCTACGCCATCACCACCCTGCACAACCTGCTGCTGTACCAGGAGGGGGCCAAGATGGCTGTGCGTTTGGCTGACGGGCT
>NW_005054672.1:49946-56279 GCF_000277835.1 Geospiza fortis | reverse complement strand
GCTGAACAAGAACAACCCCAAGTTCCTGCCCATCACCACTGACTGCCTCCAGCTTCTGGCCTATGGGAACCAGGAGAGCAAGGTGGGCTGGGGATCCCAGAGGTGTGGGGAAGGCAGGAGGGGGGTGGTTGCCCAACTTTGCACCTAAAAGATGTGCAGGAGGCAGTGGTGGAGACCCCCCCATCTCATGCATCCCTGGTGATGTGGCCAGAGCATTCCTGTATGCCAAGGGGCTGGAGCTCTGCCTGGTTTGTGTCCTGGCATGAGCTGGGGAATCTGGAAAGGGAGTCCTACACCCCAAACCTCCATTCTTCTTGATGTCCCATCCCTGAAAGTGTTCAGGATCAGGTTGGGCAGGGCCTGGAGCCACCTCGTCTAGCAGAATGTGCTGCTGCCTGTGGTGGAGGGTGGAACTGGATGGCCTTTAAGGTGCCTTCCAACCCAACCCATTCTGGGATTGTGTCTTGCAGCTGATTATTCTGGCCAACGGGGGACCCCAGGCCCTGGTGCAGATCATGCGCAGCTACAACTACGAGAAGCTGCTCTGGACCACGAGCCGAGTGCTCAAGGTGCTGTCCGTGTGTCCCAGCAACAAACCTGCCATCGTTGAGGCTGGTAAGAGAGGCTGGGGCACAGCCACAGGAGGAGGGGGAATGGTGGTGGCCGGGTGATGTGGCTGAGGAGGTGTCCTCCTGCATGGCTGTGGGATGGGCACAGATCTGCACAGCCAAGGGAAGCCTGTGCTGGCCTGGATTCCTGCTCTGCAGGCCTCTTAGGCATGTTCCTGTGTGGGCAGGATCCATCCTGGCTGTCCAAGAGCTCTTCACACACCACATTTGGCCTCTGTTGAGCCATGAGGCTGCTCTGTGTGCAGGAGCATCAGCCCAGCCCACCCAGCCCTGCTGCTGCTCCTCCTGCTGGGATGGCCAGGGCTGCTCACAGGACTGTCCCCTTCCCTGCAGGTGGCATGCAGGCACTGGGCAAGCACCTGACCAGCTCCAGCCCCAGGCTGGTCCAGAACTGCCTGTGGACCCTGAGGAACCTTTCTGACGTGGCAACCAAGCAGGTGAGACCGCAGGACCCCTGGCTGTGCTTTGGTGCCACATTTTGGAGCCATGTCCATGCCAGGTGCTGGGTGGCTCGTGCCAGGCTGAGTCCAAAGCCTTGTGTTCCCTGTTCCATGTGCCTGGCAGGGTGAGGGGATGCCCTGCTGTGCCCAAGTTACCCAGCAGCAGGGCTTGCCCTGCATCCCAGTGCTGCTCACTTGCCCGTGCCAGCTGGCTGCCAGCACTCCTGCGTGTCCCCAGCGCTGGGCCAAGGCCACCACGGTCACTCAGCAGTGCCACCAGAGTTTGTTTTGGCTCAGGAGCTCCATCAGCCTGTCCTGGGCTGGCTGCCTGCCCAGCTCCTGGGGGAGCTGCTGGCAGAGCTGCTGCCAAGGCTGTTGTGCCCACAGCCTGTGCAGAGGTGACCCCAGCCCTGCTCTGGGTCTGCTCTCCCAGCCCTTTGCTGCTTCCTGATGAGTTTTCCCATCTGCTGGGGCCGTTCCATGTGGATTAGCTCTGATGCAGCCTGGAAACTATTTTGGCTGTCATGGAACCATCCCTGGCTCTGATGACTGAAGGGTTGAAGGAGGATGTGGTCATGGCTCTTTAACTCTTTCCTGACCTGCTGCTGGCCAGCACAGCCAGGACTGGGGTCACTCCATCACTGTGTGGGGAGTGCTGGCAGGGGCATCAGAAGTGTGATTCCAGCAGGAGACATTAAACTCTGAGTGAAACTGCACATGTTAGAGTGGCTGGGGCTCACTGTGAAGGAGCAGCTCCAGCTGTGGAGGATTGAAAAGGAGCCATGGGGGGGATGGAAAAGGAGCTGTGTGGGAGTCAGGAGCACTGTGGCCCCCCCATCACTGCCTGCTGTGGGGCTGGAACTGGGTCTGGCTGTGTGTGCTGCTCCCACCTCCCATCCCCACCCCTGCAGGAGGGCCTGGACGGCGTCCTCAAGATCCTGGTGAACCAGCTGAGCTCTGATGATGTGAACGTGCTGACCTGTGCCACCGGCACCCTCTCCAACCTGACCTGCAACAACAGCAAGAACAAGACCCTGGTGACGCAGTCCAATGGGGTGGAGGCCCTGATCCACACCATCCTGCGGGCGGGTGACAAGGAGGACATCACCGAGCCAGCTGTGTGTGCCCTGAGGCACCTCACCAGCCGGCACCCCGAGGCTGAGATGGCCCAGAACTCCGTGCGCCTCAACTACGGCATCCCCGCCATTGTCAAGCTCCTCAACCAGCCCAACCAGTGGCCACTGGTGAAGGTGAGGGGCCAGAGAGGTGGTGTGGGCAGGAGGAGGCTGGTGCCTGGGCTGGAGAGGGCTCCTGGCTGCTGCTCTGTGGTGGGATGGGGTGCTGAGGGGGGCAGCAGCTGGTGCTGTGCACAGAGTGATGGTGGCTGCTGCTGCCACAGCCCTGCTCCTGGTGGGTCATGTCCTGGCAGCAGCTGATGGAGGAAGTGGCTTGTGCCTGCTGCTCATTGGAATTGGAGCTCAGCTTGGGGAGAGGGTGGATCCAGGGCAGTGGGAGGCTGAGTCAGCTGCACCACAGAGGGGATGGGGTGGGACACATGGGGAGGGGTGCAGCCAGTGTGTCTCTGGGGGAACACACACTGTTCTGATGCACAGTTGGGACAAATGGCTCCTTCCTCCTCCTCTCCAGGCTACCATAGGCCTGATCCGCAACCTGGCCCTGTGTCCGGCCAACCACGCCCCGCTGCAGGAGGCTGCTGTCATCCCCCGCCTGGTCCAGCTGCTGGTCAAGGCTCACCAGGACGCCCAGAGACACGCAGCTGCTGGCACACAACAGCCCTACACAGTGAGCACCCACCCCTGTGCCCCCAGCACAGCCTGGCACCCCAAAACCCAGCCCGTCCCTGGGGATACCCTGTGGCTGTGCCCTGGTGTGAGGGCTCTGTCTGAGCTCTTGTTCCCTGGCAGGATGGAGTGAAGATGGAGGAGATTGTGGAGGGTTGCACGGGGGCACTGCACATCCTGGCCCGAGACCCCATGAACCGCATGGAGATCTTCCGCCTCAACACCATCCCCCTCTTCGTGCAGGTCAGGGACACAGGGGCTGCCCTGGGCCACCCCCTGCCCGGCCTGCACGGGGAGCTGCACCCTGGGCTGCTGGCCCCACGCATCACGATGTGCCCAGAGCACGGGGGCTCCTTGCAGGCTGCTTCACACAGCTGCTGATCTCTCCCGACAGCTCCTGTACTCGCCGGTGGAGAACATCCAGCGCGTGGCAGCCGGCGTGCTCTGCGAGCTGGCCCAGGACAAGGAGGCAGCAGACGCCATCGATGCTGAGGGGGCCTCAGCTCCCCTGATGGAGCTGCTGCACTCCAGGAATGAGGGCACAGGTGAGTGCTGCCACACCAGGGGCTGTGCTGGGGACTCTCGTGGTGCTGATGCTGCCTGGCAGCAGGAGCTGAGGCTCTGGCTGTCCCTACAGCCACCTACGCGGCCGCTGTGCTCTTCCGCATCTCAGAGGACAAGAACCCTGACTACAGGAAACGCGTCTCCGTGGAGCTCACCAACTCCCTCTTCAAGCATGACCCAGCAGCCTGGGAAGCGGTGAGCATCCCAACCAGATCTGGATTTCCCTGGGGATGGCCCCGTGCTGCTTCCAAAAGCTGTTGGCAGCACCTCCAACCAGAGCTCGGACAGGAGGGGCTGTCAGACAGTGCGGGGTGGGAGGCAGATGGGCTGTGGCCTCAGCTCCTGGGGCAGGGCTTGCCACCACATGGCCCCTGAGCATCGTGGACATCAGTCCCTTCAACTGTGCCATCTTCTTCCCTAGGCTCAGAGCATGATCCCCATCAACGAGCCCTACTCAGATGGTGAGTATGGCACCAGCCCTCCTTGCAGGGTCCCCATGGGCTGGGGTCTGGGAGGGGCAGCTGCCTCGTGTCACTAAGCCAGGCTGGTTTTAAAACCTTTCTCATGTGGCTGTCAGTCAAGAGCCAGCCCAGTCTGGCAGGGATTGAGTGGGATGCTCAGCTTAGAAAGTTTGTGCTTTCTAACTTCCCCACGATTTGTTCTGCGTGTTAGTGTTCTAGGAGAGGAATCTGACGTGGAAAAACCCTTTGCTTCCTGCGAACCCCAGCTGAATGAGGCCAATCCAGTTTGCTGAAAGCAAAGGGTCCATGTCCCAGGACCTTCGGGGTGTCTGAGGTTTAGTTCTTTCCCATCTGGGAAATGATTTTGTGTCCCTATCCTGCCAGTCCCCATAGAGGGAGCACACACAGCTCGTACCCTTGGGCTAGGGGATGGTGGGACACTTTTACAGCACCACATGCTGCCCTGGGTGGGGGGAACAAGGAGGTGGCTGAGATCTGATGGGAGCTGAGGTTGCCACACTCAGAGCTGGACCCTGGTTACCGCCCCATGTACTCGGGTGACATCCCCCTGGACCCCATGGACATGCACATGGACATGGACGGGGACTACCCCATGGATGCCTACAGCGACGGTGTCCGAGCGCCCTTCGCTGACCACATGCTCGCCTAACCCGCCCACAGCCCCACACCAGGTACCTGCCAGCACCCCTGGCACCTGTGGCAGGGCTGCCTGGTGGCACCTGTCACCCTGGTGCCACCACGGGGTCCCTGGCTCTGTCATGGATCAATGTCCCCATCAGCTGCGGGCCCAGGGGGTCCCATGCTCTGCTCCCAAATCCCCCCTCGGTGGGTGACAGGAGTTCTCTGCCACTGCAGGTGTTCTCTCCATGCAGAAGAGGGTGGCCCCAGAGCTGAGCATTCGCGAGAAGGACTTGGGAGACAGAAGTGCCTGAGAAGACAAAACTTTTCCATTCCCACGAGAGGTTTTATTTTTCGATTTGTTTTCTTCGCTGTGGGTCTGTGGAGAAGGTCCTTCCTCCTGGGACTGCTTCGAGCACCTACTGCCACATCCAGCATCCAAGATACTGTTTCTGAAGCTTTAAAACACAAACCTTGCACCGTTAGTGATCTTTCATTGGCAAAATAGTCTTTTCTATGAATATATATTTCTTTTTTATTTTTAATATGGTGCCAACGGCTTTTGCCGTCTTTAAGTTTGTGCTTTCTAACTTCCCCACGATTTGTTCTGCGTGTTAGTGTTCTAGGAGAGGAATCTGACATGGAAAAACCCTTTGCTTCCTGCGAACCCCAGCTGAATGAGGCCAATCCAGTTTGCTGAAAGCAAAGGGTCCGTGTCCCAGGACCTTCGGGGTGTCTGAGGTTTAATTCTTTCCCATCAGCCGCTGGGAGCTGACTCTGTGTCCCTATCCTGTCAGTCCCCATAGAGGAGTGACTCCAGCATTAGGAACTGTGTCCTTGTACTGATCTTTGTTGCACATTTTAACCCCTTTCCCTTCTCTTTGGTGAGTGGTGTGTTTCCGTCCCCTCCTCCCTTATCTAACGCATTTTTTAAAAGAGGCTTTAGATCTGATGGTGGTTTAACACTCCAGCTGGAAAGGGATGGACAGCTACTGGAGTGTGGGTCAGGAATGGAAGATTTTATTATTTCTGTAAGTTGTTTTTGTATAGACCAAAGCAAAGAATAAAATAACCCCTGCAGCCCCGTGCTGCCCTGAGCTTGTTCTTCTGTCGGCTGGGGACGGTCCCTTGGGGCAAAACAGGGGAAGGCACAGCTCTCACCCTCTGGTGAGTCCCTCCATGGGCCAGAGTGATCCTGGAGAGCTCATTCCCATGCTTGGCACCTGCTTTGCCTGGATGTGGGCCCAGGCTGCCACAGAGCACGGCAGGACACTGGGGTTCATGTGCCATGCTCGGGACAGGAGCAAGCGGGGACAAAGCAGCAGGAGCCGGCCTGGGAAGTGGGACTGGGGGGAACATCCTGCCTGCCTGAGCTCGGTGCTGTGGCCACAGCCAACCCCAGTGCTCAGGGAAATGGAGCTGCTTCCTGCCACAGCCCGTGCCAGGACCTGCAGTGAGCAAAACAACAGCTGCTTTCCGGGCAGTCCCGGCAGAACCCAGGGCACTTCCCGAGGGCCATGGGGTTGGGGTGGCTCATGGGATGGGGGCCAGACAGCCCCTGGCCTGCTGCAGCTGCTGCCAGAGCAGGAGACAATCGGTGACAGGCCTTGGCTCCAGCCCTGTGTGCCTGGGATGGGGGTTTGGCTGTGCTGAGCCTGGACCCCACCTCGTGGAGCCCTGCTGTGGGTCACAGGGATGTTTCTGCTGTCAGAGCTGGCTGTCCCCAAAGTGCCAGCGCTCTGGAGATGCCCCAGAACATCTGCCCTAGGAGGGGTCGGGTCCTGCAGCCCTCCTGGAG
>NW_005054672.1:46741-49020 GCF_000277835.1 Geospiza fortis | reverse complement strand
TCTCCTTCCCTGGGGACAGCAGGGTGGGAGGGTTTGGGGCTGGGGAGCTGCTTTCTGGGAGGCCCCCAGGTCTGGTGGTCGCAGTGCCAGGGGGCACAGGACTGGGGAAGGCTGTGGGTGTGCTTTGGGGGCTGTGTGTTGCCTTGTGCTGTCCCTGTGTGCCAGGGGGGAGCAGGGTGGCCCGGTCTGGGTGCTGTGCATGTGGCAGCGACCCCGAGCACCTGCCAGGAGAGAGGGCAGCCATGCCCTGGCATGAGATGGGAACGAGGGGCTGCTTGCGGCACAATGGTGGAGGTGGGAGCAGGGCTGGGGATGTGCAGGGAGCTCCTGCCCTGCAGGGCAGAGGAGCAGCAGGGCCAGCATCCCGAGCCAGAGCCATTGCAGGTGGCCAGAGAGCAGAGATGTGCTGGATTTATGGCCCGTCTCGTGATGTTTATGGTTGGCATGAGGCAGCTGCTGATGCTGCCCAGCCCTGCCCTGCCCGGCACGGCAGCTCCCTGCTCTGCATCCTGGTGCCGACAGGGTGGAGGTTCGCAGGTGGACTTTGCTCTGCGAGGTGGAGCTCCCCAGGGCTTTCCTGGCACTACTGCCGTGTCTGCCCAGTGCCGGGCAACTCGACAGCTCCTCCCTGCTCGCTCCACAGGCAGCGAGCCAGCAGCGACCCTGTGGAGGGCAGGCTCCTCTCCTCTCCTGTCCTGTCCTCTCCTGTCCTGTCCTGGCGCTGCTTTGGTGCTGAGCCCCTCGGTCACGTAGCAGCCACCGCAGAGCAGGTACGCTGTCCCCTTGCCTCTGCCAAACCTGCCCCACATTCAGGGGTGGAGCTGAGCTGGATTCCGTTCCCACAGCTCTCCTGTGCCATCGGCAGGGAGCAGGGACACCTGAGCCCCGGCTATGCCGCCCGGGCTGGCAGATGGTGCCTCCAGGAAGCTGTTTGTCCTATGGGGGTTCAGGATGTGTCCCTGGAACCCTCGAGCATCACCTGAACAGCTCCTTCCCCGCAGGCAGGGGCCGGAGAAGGGACTCTGGTGTGCCGCTCCAGGGAGCCCGGCCGGACAGTGCCTCTCCCCATGGCAGCCAGGCCCCCACGTAACACCAGCCAAACTGGACACCCCGCTCCCACGAGAGACCCTCCCCAGCCAGAGCCCCCCCGCCTGCCACGTCCAGCCCAGCCCGGGCTCTGCTGTCACCGCCTGTCTCCACTCCAGCCCGCTGCCCCAGCCGGGCACACGCCGCGATGCCGCGACCATCACCGGTGGGTACAGCTGAGCGTGCCAGCGGGCCCCGGGGGAGCTGGGGTGAGGGGGGTGAGGAGTTGGGTCTCCTTTGGGCTGTTCCTCCACCTTGTCCCCGTTCTGTGGCGGAGATGAACCATTGTCCCGGCATCCTTCACCCCACGCTGCATGCCAGGCCCGCTGTCCCCAGCGCAGAGCATGGCCAGGAGATGGCAGCAGGACCCTGCCCGCGGGCAGCGGGAGGATGAGGAGGGAGCAGGACAGAGCTGGGGAAGGGCCCCTGAGTGCCACCCTGCGGGGGACCCCGCAATCCCCACACCAGTGGCTCTGGGGACAGACCCAGTCCCAAACCCCCAGGGGACAGAGTGGGCTGAGGGGTGCAGGACGTTCCCCCCTGCACAGCCCCCTCCCGCACACGCCCCCCACCCTGGGCTGATGTCGCAGGTCCCGGCTTGATGGTGACACTGGGGGGGGGGGATGTGACAGTCCGCGGAATCCCAGCTACCAGTGAGGCACCACGGCGGAACAAAAAGGCCACAGCGGCAGCACGGGCCTGGGGTGGCAATGGGTCACTTTATTTGGTGTTACACTCCCTTGAGTCTCAGATCCCGGGCGATGAGCTGGGGGCAAACAACAGCTTATAAAGGGGGGGCAGCTCTCAAGGGAGGATACAATGTTCAACTAATCAGGAGAACTGGGGGTGGAATACAAGGGCAAGGGATACAAGGGAGGAAAACTGCTTGGGACAGGAGGGGTTAACAACTGGATGTGGGAGGAAAGGGTTTGAAACTTGGCAGAAAAGTAGCTAAGTAGCAAAGAGATAAACCGACACCTGGCTCGATTAAATAACAAAGATAAGTCTGTGACACTCTAAAAGCAGGAGGAAAAAAAAGCCAAAAAAACTACCAAATAACAAATCAAACAACAACCTGCAAAATAAAAACACACTGCAGCAGGCTGACGCCGTGTCCCCCTGTCCCCAGAGCTGTGCAGCGAGGCTGTCCCCGAGGTGGAGATCGTCAGCCTGCTGGGCGAGCAGCTGCCCCG
>NW_005054672.1:44390-46230 GCF_000277835.1 Geospiza fortis | reverse complement strand
GATCTGTGGGGACCCCGGGGGGAGATCCCTGCTGCCAGCAGAGCCCCCAGAGCTGTGGGGACCCCGGGGGGAGATCCCTGCAGTCCCCACGGCCAGGCAGGGGCAGTGCCCATGCCCTGTGACGTGGCCCATCCCTGGGCAAGGTCGGGGTTCAGCGGGGGGCACAGACGGATTATCTCTGCTTTGTTTGTGCCTCTGGCCTGCGTGTGGCGGGGACAGGATTAGAGCAAGGGGCTGGGGGATGGATGTGGGGCAGTGGGAGACAGATGGGGCCGAGGCCTCCACCCTCCTGCTCACTCCAGGCTGAGCATCATCCTCACCATGCCTTGCCTGCGCTTGCAGCCTTCTCCTTGTGGCTGCTCCCCTCTCTGTCCAGCAGGTGACCATCAGCACTGCCCCCTGCAGTGGCAGTACGAGGGATTGAGCCCCAAACTCTGCCACTGTGCCATGGGGTAGGGAGCATGCAGCAGCACAGCACCCCAGCCCCCCAGCCCTGCTCCATGGGGCCAGTGGCTCTCAGTCCCACACTCCTGCAGGGCACAGCCAGCCAGGCCTCCAGTGCTGCTGGCATGTGCTGGAGGGGCCCCATGGCGTCAAACCTTTAAGCTGCCATCAGAAATAGCCCCCTGTAATCTGCTTGTGCAGGCACAGGGAACCTGCCCAGAGCAGCAAATCCTGGGGCAAGGGATTAGGAAGAAGCAGCTCCTGCCTGTCCATGCTGAGACGTGTGCTTGAGTCCTTGGGTCCCTGGAGGGTGGGTGCCCACTTGGTGGCTGTGTCATCCCAGGCCTTACCAAGGGAAAATCCAGCTCCAGGAGGAGGAGAGGCTGGGACTGAGGGCATCTGCTCCATCCTCACCCCAGAGGGGACTGGGGGTTATGGCAGGGTGTAGTTGGGGTCAGGATCCCAATGGGTAGGAGTCAAGCAGGCAAAGGTGTGTGATGGTGAGGGGCAGCTCCAGCTGCATCCCTTCACTGATTATTTGGGTGCTGACCAGGATGTTGGGGCAAGTGATGAGGACAGAGCACGCTGGCATTACCAGCATCACACCCACGGCCTGTGCTACGTGCCTGCCAGCTCCTCCATAATTCAGCACACCATGATTTATTCACCTTTCCTGCTTCTGTGCTGCTTCTGCACCAAGTGTGCTTGTGGGGATGAGAGGGTGCCAGCCAGGGAGTGCGGGGCACAGAGGGGGCCAGGTTCATGCCAGGCCATGCTTGGAGCCAGGGGTGGTGAATGGGGAGCTCGGAGTGGGATGGAAAAGCCCCTTTCCTCATCAGGGACCTGGCAGGTCCCAGCACTGCAAGGGCCCTGCAGGTGCAGGGTTTGTGACGTGGGTGATGATGGGGGGTCCAGCCCTGGGGTGGCAGAGCAGGGCTGGCCAGAAAAATGTACCCTGACCCTCATGAGGGCCCCATGGCTTTGTGTGAAGGGCCCCAAATCTCTCCCTGTCCTTCCCAAGGGATCAGAAGCTGCTGTCTGTGAGTGACCCACAGCATCAACACTGCAGAGCTGCTACTCGGGGACCCCCAATGTCCCTCTGCAGCCATCACCACCTGTGGGGGTCTGTGTGCCCGGGCTCCCTGGGACCAGAGGTGGGACAAGAGGTGGGACAAGAGGTGGGACACCTCCATCAGCCCCCAGGGCTGAGCAGGGTTGTCCTGGCGGGCTCCCCAAGAAGGAGCCCAGTGCTAGGGTGCCTGATGAGGATCGTATCCCTGATGTAGCCGGGGAAAACGGGGGCAATGAGCACCCCCGACCCCCGCATCGCCCCCGTTCTGCTCCCGTCCGGCTCCGGCTCCGCCCCCGCCCCCGCCCCCCCCCCCGGGGCGCCTCA
>NW_005054672.1:43414-43940 GCF_000277835.1 Geospiza fortis | reverse complement strand
CACCCCCAGGGTCACCCCGACCCCAGGGAGAGCCGTCCCCACGGCGGGAGTGGCGGGGAGAGGGGCCCTGCCAGGTGTGCCAGGTGTGCCCGTGGGGAAGGGCGCCCCTCCTGCCGTGGGAACGGGGTCCTTTCCCCCCCCCAACGCCCGGATCGGGCCCTGGATGGATGTTTACATCTTCGCCAGCGCTGCAGCCCCCGTCTGCCAGGGCCAGCCGCTCGCTCCAACCGTAACGATGCTCATGCTCTAATTACTTCCAATTAATGGCTCAGGGGCCTGACGAGGTGCAGTTGGGGACCCCCGCGGAGAGCGGGTCCTGTCGGGGTGCAGAGAGGAGGGGGTGAGGCTGGGGATGGGGCTGGGCCCGCTCCCCCTGGCCGTGTTTGGGGTCCGCGTGGGGCAGCGCCCGGGGCAGTGAGGGCCGGACGGGAGCGGGGTGGCGAGTGGGGGCATTGCCATGACAACACACTGGCCATTACACAACCCCAGCTGGGGAGGCCTAATGGGATTTGTGTGGCTGAGATTT
>NW_005054672.1:41846-42956 GCF_000277835.1 Geospiza fortis | reverse complement strand
TGTGAGCCCGGCTCGGCACGGTGCCACCCACAGCTATTTATACTGGAGCTCCAGCCTGCTTTCTGCTGGAGATGTCGCCTCCGATCTTGCCTCTGCTGCTGCCCTTCCCTGTCCCCCCTTCCTGTCCGTGAGCCCTGCAGTGGGGCTGGCACTGTGCCTGTGCTGTGGGGTCAGCAAGGGGACCCACAATTTTTCTTGCCACTCCAAGGTGTGAGCAGGGTTGGGGATGAGGTGTGAGCCCCCCATTTCCCACGATGCTGTCCCAGCAGTGGGGGTCCCTGCCTGGCACTGTGTGAGGGCATACCCAGCAGACAAAAGGTCCTTTTTGGAGACCAGCCTTGGGGGGACAGTGCTGAGCCCCTGGGTCAGTGCTCCCACAGTGGGGGGGGTTCACCCTGTGGCCCTCTCCCCCCAGTCCTGTGTGCTGAGCGGGTGGCCAGGATCACAAAGACCTACCACGATATCGATGCTGTCACCAACCTGCTGGATGAGGTACGTTGGAGATCCCACCTGTGTGAGGGCTGGGGGCGCCCTGGGGACACAGGGTGGCGTGAGGAGTGGGGAAGGGGTGATCTGACCTGCCTCCTGCAGAAAGAGCGGGACCTGGAGTTAGCAGCACGCATTGGGCAGTCCCTGCTGAAGCAGAACCGGAGCCTCACTGAGCGCAATGAGCTCCTGGAGGAGCAGCTGGAATTGGCCAAAGAGGAGGTAACAGCTCCTGGCACAGGTCTGGGCTTTGGCCCCCTGGGGGCTGCTGCGGTCCCTTTGGCCGTGTCCTGAAGCACTTTTGCCTCTCCAGATTGCGCAGCTGCGGCACGAGGTGTCCATGCGGGATGACCTCCTGCACTTCTACACCACCACCACGGAGGAGAGCGAGCCCACCACCACCACCTCCACACCGTGAGTGGGACTCCCTGTCCTGCCGCTCCCCTGGGGCACAGCTGCTCCTGTGGGCTGGCCAGGAGCCATCACCATCCCTGGGGTAGCACTGGCCACGTCCCTGCCCTCCCTTGGTGACCGTGGGTCCGACCCCACAGAGCTCGGTGGCTGTGGATGCCTGGGAGCTGGGGGAGCGGGCAGGGGTCAGAGTGGGCATTCCCACCCTGCCTG
>NW_005054672.1:41357-41831 GCF_000277835.1 Geospiza fortis | reverse complement strand
GCTGCCCCCAGGCTGCGCAGGCGCGAGTCCTCGCTGTCCTTGCAGCAGTACTTCCAGTACGACACCCTGCAGCAGAAACTCAGGAGCCTGGAGGAGGAGAACCAGAAGCTCCGCATGGAGGTGAGCACAGGCAGCTGGAGGACGCCCCTCAGTGCCCACCTCTGCCCTGCTCTCTCTGGGGAGACCCGAGCTGCCCCCTCAGGGAGACGGGAGGTCCTGCCTGTCCCGCTCAGCCCCTCCAACCCTCTCCCCCAGGCCACCAGCATCGCCACTGAGACCTGTGAGTACGAGCAGCAGGAGCAGCAGCTGATGATTGACTGCGTGGAGCAGTTTTGTAAGTAGGGCCCGGGGCTCTGCCCAGGTGGGTGGGCTGGGGCCGGGGGTGGTGCCCGGCGGTGACAGAGCGCGGCCCTCCCGCAGCCGAGGCGAGCCAGCAGGTCGTTCACCTGTCGGAGGAGCTGGCGCGCAGGGCGG
>NW_005054672.1:36954-39158 GCF_000277835.1 Geospiza fortis | reverse complement strand
CCCGGCGGGCCCGCCTGCCCCCTCGGAGCGGGCACCAGACGCAGTTGCTGCTGGATCTGTGCCCCGTGCGAGGAGCTTCCAGCCCAGCTTTGGCTGTCCCGCCTGCCCTCCGCCGTGCCCTCCTCCTGACCCCTTGTCTCCTGTCCCTTCCAGTGTTCCTCTCTGTTAACAACCTCCCCCAGACCCCGTCTACCTTCACCATCACCACCTGCCACATCCTCCACCCCACCACAGCGATCACCACGGTGACTCCCAGGTAAGGCGCGGGGCCCCCGCTGCCTGCGCTGCCTGCCCCGGCCCCGCCGAGCGCCTTCCTCCTCTTCCTCCTCCTCCTCCTCCGAATTGCCAGCCCCTGATGCTTCGAGAGGTGCCAGCGCCTGAAATCTCCCCAAATGTGGCTGCTGGGGTGTCCTGCAGCACCTGGATGGATGGATAGATTGGATAGATTGGATGGATGGATGGATGAATGGATGGATGGATGGATGGACGGACGGACGGACGGACAGCCTTCCTCGGCTGGTGTCGCCCAGAGGAGCAGTGAATTCTCCTGGCACTCTGGGGAATGGACACAGCTCTTTTCCTCCCTCCACACTTGGGCAGCAGCCAGGAACTTTTCGCAGCCAGGCTGCTGGGCTGTCCCCTCATTAATGAGCACCGGTGATTAGCCCTAATGAGCGCCCCTAAGGCTCGTTGGGGGTTGGTTTGAGCTGGAGTTCACTGCTAGACAAAACCCTGGTGTCTGGAAATCGCTCCTGGAGCAGTGCCTGAGTCCCAGTGTGTCCTGGCTGCTGGGGAGCAGCCCCCAGCACCCCTCTGGGAGCTTTGGGGTCTCCTACAGCCCAGGGCTCTTTAGGGGAAGGATGGGGGGTCCTGCCTGGCCCCCTCAGCAGCATCCCCCAGCACAGACCCCCCAGCTGATCCCCTTTCTGCTCTCTCTTCCCCTCCAGTCTGTATCATGCCGTCGTGCCTTCTTGTGGGCCCTTTGAGGGGCTGAGCCTGTGCAGCCCCTCACCAGAACTGGCTCCCCCCACGCTGGCGCTGGGCCCTGGACCCCCCAGCACCCCCAGGGGACCCTTCAGGCTCCTGCTGGGCCGAGATTCCCACCTGGCACCAGGGACTGGATCGTGGTGGGCCCCCTCACTGCACGGCCAGGACCACCAGCATTGTGAGCCCCCCGTGCCCAGGGGTCAGCGCGGAGCCCCGGGCAGGAGCAGCACCTTCAGCTGGAACCTGGTGGAGAAACTGCAGCGCCTGGGGCTGGACAAGGTGGTGACCAGAGGGGAGAGCTCCTGTGCCCAGCCAGGGCCCAGAGGGGCCTGGGGCACCCAGAAGTGACACTGCTGCAGAGCCCCCAGGCTCAGGGTGAGACACATCCTCTTCCTCACCCATGCATGGGGAAATGGAGACGGGACAAGCTTCAGCCTCAGCTCCTGGTGCTGCCCCAGGTCCATCAGCGCTGCTGGCACCAGCATGGGGGGCTTTGCCTTGGCTGCAAGGACAGAACCTGGCACTGCTCCCCATGCATGGGGGTACAGGGGGTGCTGGCTGACCCTGTCCCTGCTGGGGCAGTGTGGACCCTTCACAGGAGCCAGTTTCTGGCAATAAAAACTGTTCCTGCTTCTGCTGAGCCTGTCTGCGGAGCGAGGGGCAGCTCGGCCCGTTTGGGGCTGTCCAGATGCTGCAGGGATGGAGAACACCCAGTCTGGGCTCAGGTGTGTCCTGGGGCAACCCACTTGGGCCAGGGGGACACCCCTGCACCCTGGGCTGGGCCCTGGCCAGCACCTGGGCTGGACTGGCCTTTAAAGGGAATGATGGTTTAGCTCTTCCCTGCTCACTGAGTAGCAATAGTAGCAGCACCCACAGCTTGGGATGTTTCTGGGGGTGCTTCTGTTGCTCCCCCCAGCTGTGTCCCTCCCTCCAAGCTGTGCCCAAACCCCTGGTAAATAAATGTGAATTCACAGAGCAGCTGCTGTGTGCTGTGTGTGCTGCTGTGCCCAGCTCAGTCTCTGCCCCTGGCATCCTTCTGGGGCTGGGAGCAAATCCCCTCTGGGGCTTGGAGCAAATCCCCTCTGCCCTCTGGAATTGGGGGCAAATCCCTTCTGCCCTTTGGGGATGGGTGTAAATCCCCCTGCCCACCTTCCCAGGCTGTCCCCAGCACATCCAGGAGTGCAGAGGCCATGGTGCCAGAGTTTTATTGAGGGAAA
>NW_005054672.1:36542-36894 GCF_000277835.1 Geospiza fortis | reverse complement strand
CGCCCCCACCCTCCCCAGCCCAGCAGCTACGCAGCACCATCCTCATCCTCAGCGCTGCGGCGGCCAAAGTCCATCCAGTCGGGGTAGAAGTGGTCGTGCAGAGCCTCCATCCCCTCGTCCTCATGCACAAAGGCCTTGTGCTTGTTCAGCTCTGCCAGGGCAAAGGCAGCAGTTAGAGCTGGAAATTGCTGGAATTCCCCCCCCACGGGGGCCAGGCTGTGCCCCCCAGGGCTGCCCACCCACCCATAGCTCGCAGTACCTGTGAGGACGTGGGGCAGGAACTGGGACAGGAGGTGCTGCTGCTCCTGGGACAGCTGCTGGGGCCAGTCCCGGCGGGCCAGGCTGGGGGGGG
>NW_005054672.1:31773-36426 GCF_000277835.1 Geospiza fortis | reverse complement strand
GGCAGCGGCAGCCCCTGAGCTGGGACAGGCTCAGCCCCAGCCCACGGACAGTTCACAGTCGCCTCTGTCCCTCCCTTTGTGCCCCCAAGTCCTCTCCATCCCTTTCAGCTTCTCCCCAGGTCTTCTCCATCCCTCTCTGCCAGCTGGTTCCCAATTCCCCTAGAATCAGAGTGAAGGCAGAGGGATCCATAAGGATCAAGTCCCACTCGTGGCTCCTTGTAAGGATGCTGAAAACTAAAGCCCATGGCTAAGAGCATCATCCTGCTCCTCCTTGAACTCCAACAGCTGGGGAGCTTCTCCTGCCCAGGGCATGGCCAGGCCCCAGATCCCCTCTGTTCCCCTCAGTGGGACTCTGAGTTGCTTTGTCCCTCCCAGCTGCTCCTCAGGTTTTCTCCATCTCTCCCCAAGTCACCTGCAGACAGTGCCAGAGCCCTGTGAGACTCTGAGACTCACCTGTGGGTTCTGAGGCTCAGCAGGGTGTCCTGGGGGTGTCCTGGTGGGTCTCAGTGGGTGTCTCTCTCCAGGATCACCTCAACTCAGTCCTGCTTTTAAATGCACTGCTGGGGCTGCCACACCCCAGGGAGGCTCCAATCACATCCACCCACCACCGGGGGGGCCCTCGGGCATCTGCGTGTGCTCACAGACACACAGACAGACACACAGACACACAATCACACAGGCAGACCCACCGAGCTACACAGACAGACCCAGACAGACAGACAGACAGAGCCACAGACACAAAGACACACAGGCAGAAATAGATATATGTACATACATATATATATATTATATATTAATGCATATATGTATATATGGAAACACAGATATATGTATATATATGATTGCTTACATAAATACACACATATACATGCATATGTTTATGTGTACATGTCTATATTCATGTGTATATACAAGTATTCACAAATATATACACACACACACACACACATGTTGGACTCCATGATTTTTGGGGTCCCTAACCTATATGATTCTGGAATTATGTATATATATATCTCTGTGTGTGTATATATACATATATATATATATATATGTGCATATAAATGTATATATATGCATATATATATGTATATATATGTAAATATGTATATATGAATATATATGAATATTTGTACACATATATCTAAATCTGTACGCATTTATACATACATACAGATCTCTTTATAAATAGCAATATATATGCAAATATCTGTATAAACACACATGCATGTGTATATATGTGTATACAGAAGTATGTGTGTGTACATATGTGTACTCACAGACGTGTGCCTGTGTGTCTGTGTGTCTGTACACGCACACACATGGATGTGCACACATTTATAACCTGTTGTGCCAGGGCTGCTGAGGGCTCTGTGCCCCCAGGCTTGGGGGTGTGCAGACCTTGGGGGGCTGTGTCTGTGAGGCCCCTCAGCAGGACACAGACCTCAGAGCAGTCCATTCTGCAGCTCTGGACCTCTCCCTGCACCCCAAGAAGCTTTGGGGTGCTGTGGGCCCCACTCACTGTCAGAGCCCCCTGAAGATCCTGTCTGTTTCCACCCACCCCCCATTGGATATTGACGGTTCCTGCTGCCTCTATTGACCTCCCATCAGTGTATTTGCAGAGCCCATTTGTCTCCCTCCTTCAATAAACCCTGTGAGTGACATCCTGGGCTGGGGCACGTCACTGTCCCCTGTCCCCAAGGAGCTGTGTCAGTTCCTCAAACACCCCAAAAACAAATGGGCTTTGGATGGAGGGAGGCAGCAGCACCCAGCACCCCTCAGCCATCGATCGCTCGCTCCAACGAGCACCTTGCACAAGGAACAAACAAATTGTTTTCCAATTTCTGCCTTTTAATGGCTCAATCTGGACCCAATGAGCCGTCAGGGTGATGGGGACACAGCGACTCACGGGCTTGGCATCACCCTGACGCAGATTTGTTACCAGGCCTGTGGGCATCATGGCTGGAACCTTCTCCAAGGCTGAGCTGGAGGATGTGCCGAGCTCCCCTCACCCCTGGGCCACCTGTCCTGGCAGTGGCCAAATCTGCCGGCAGCCTGGCAAGTCCAGTGGGGAGAAATCCAGGCTAGAAATGCTCTGACACACAAGGGACAAGGGAATTCTTGGCACAGCCGCAGAGCAGACATTGGGCTGAGTCAGGTTGTGGGCACAAAAGCACATCCTGGTGTGGATGCTGGCCTTGGCGCTGTCAGCACTGCTCTCGATGTGCAGGGCTGGTCACCTGTCTGCCAGCACCTGCTCCCAGAGGCATGGGCAGGGCTGGAGGGCACCAAGGGATGGGCAGGGCAGGAGGTCACTGAGGTACAGGCAGGGCAGAGGTCACTTTCAGGAAGGATGGGCAGGGCTGGAGGTCACTTTCAGGCACAGGCAAGGCTGGAGGTCACTTTCAGGCACAGGCAAGGCTGGAGGTCACCCTCGGTGCACTCACAGCTGCTTTCTGTAATTGCAGCAATTCTGTTTCCAAGAGCAAAGTCTCCCAGGAAGGTGCAGTGCCCTCAGTGCTCTGAGCACACACGGCAGATGGGGGCATTGTGGCAGGGGATGAAGAGCCAGAGCCTGCAGGAGCATCAGCAGGGACCAGGGTGGGAGCAGCACCCCAGGACACCCCAGCCCTCCCTGCTGCAGGACAGATGTGCTGGGGGCAATGGCAGAGAAACCCAAGTTTGAAATTCAGCATTTCAGTGCACTTCACACTCCTCTTGTGCCAGAGGCACCTGCCAGCCCCCAGAACCATCACTGCCCTCAGCCAGTGCCTCTTACTGAGATGTCATTCTTGCTTGTTGAGCTTGAGCTCACAAAATAGAGCACTCAGCCCCTGAGCTGTGGCAGAGCCTGGCCTGGGTGGCAGAGCCTCCTCCTCCTCCTCAGAGCAGTTTCTGGGAAGCAGAAGTGCTAACCCTGCCCACGGGACTGCCAGGAACACAACGAGGGAGTGACTCAGCACCCACCCACCCCTCGGCTTCCCCTCAGCTCCCAGCAGGAGCAGCACACACAGCACCAAGGGAACTCCCTGTTCCCACAGTGGAGGGCAACCCCCAGACCCCCAAGGAGCCCCCCAGGGCAGGGAATCCCACCAGAGCACCACTGCTGGCAAGAGGAGAAGGTGCTTTGGCCCCTGGGAGCGATGGAACCCACCACACATAGGCTTTTGAAAACCAGTTTTATTTAAATAACTTTAAATACATTACAATAAAACATGAGGAATGAAACCAAAGCCATGTTACTGCACAGGATGTGAGCTCTGCAGCTCCAGGGATGCTCCTGGTGTTAGTCCTTGGCACGAGTTTAACCCATGGGACAGTACCTGGCACCTCAGGGCTCGCAGGTACCAACACCTGAGCTGCAGCCATGGTGCCTCCAGGTCACTCTTGTGTCACTCCTCTGCCTCCAGGAGCCAGCAATGCCCAGAGGGACCAGGTGGCACCAGGCGGGCCAGGACGGGAGCACAGCTGGACTGAGGAGCCATCAGGACAGGCCGAGTCCCTGGGCTTAGCTGGGAACAGCTGGAACTTGTGCCTTCAGGCTGGATGGTGCCAGCACTTGGGTTAGCTCTGGGAAATGAGGGACAGCCAGACGAGATAGCATGGGCTCGTGTCAGTTTATTACATCACCAATTACAACAGTCCAGACTCAACAGTGGACCCAAGATCGTTACATTACACAAACCGGCTGGTTTTAAACTTATGACAAGGGACAGGTGGGAATTTCATGGTAAGGATATCTTCTTGCATAAAGCTCCAGTGGCCCACAGGCACTTAAAACCCGTGGACTTTCAGCTGGTCGTCTTTAGCCAGTCCAATCTGTAAGACAGAAAACAAATTCACAGCATGGGGTGATGCCTGTGCACATCCAAACACTGCCCACACCCACGGATCTGTGGGCATTTAAGAATTCTCTGCTGATTTTAGGTAGTGAAATATAGGTCTCATAAGCTCTTGGAGATCTATTTCACATCCAAGATAGCTCAGCTACCTTAGAAGGGGCATAAAATCAGCAGGATGGCTTCTGTGGTAGTGTTGGAAACAAAAAGGTTTTAACAAAAGACAAAATAACTAAACTCTTTACAGAGAAAAACAGAGCCAGGTGCAGGATGTGCTCCTGCCCTTAGTAACTAACACCTCACAAAAGCCATTAGTTTCTTTGTTCTCTTTTTTTTCCCAGTAAATTGCTCAGGAGGCACTTTTTGGCTCCTGTCCAAATTAGCTATCCTTAAGTTTGAGGTGAAGTCCATAAAGTCCTATAAGGTGTCATTTCACATAATTTAAAAGAGAAACTTCTGGGCTTGTTTCCTTTTTAAGGTGACAAAGGATAATTCTGTCACTCCATCACCAGGGGGCACATTCCTACAGAAGGTGTCCTACCTCCACAAGGAACTGGCAGATGTTCTTGCGCTGGTCACCCTGCAACTGAATCACTTCTCCATACTCGGGGTGCTCAATTACAGTACCATTGCAGGCAAATTTCTGCAGCAAAGACACAAAATCCTCATTAACACCACAAACATCCCTGCTGGGCGTGGCCGCTGCCCCACCCCCGAGCCCCTAAGCCCCACCTTCTTGAAGGCCTTCACCAGTTTCTTTTTATCGTAGTCATCCGCGATGCCCTGGACTGTGGTGAGGGTCTTCCTGCCGTTTCGC
>NW_005054672.1:19483-31061 GCF_000277835.1 Geospiza fortis | reverse complement strand
TGCTCCGAGACCCCCGCGAGCCCCAAAATCCTCCCGAGACCCCCGAAATCCTCCCCGAGACCCTCAAAATAGCCCCACGAACCACAGAACACTCCCCGGGAGCGCTCAAACACCTCCAGGTCCCCTCGGGCCTCCCCTCCAAAGGACGCGGTGCGGCCCGAAACCCTCTGGGGGCCCCAAATCCCCTCCAGCCCTCGCAGGTTTTATTGGGAATCTCCAACCCTCCGCAAAACACCTCTGTTATGTCCCCCAAAACCCCTCTGGGACCCCCGAACTTCCCCGTGTGAAAAATGCATACTTTATGATTTGCTTTTGGCAAATACTTAAATTAATATTAGATGTGTTATGTTAAAAAGTTATGCTGTATTAACTTCCTTAAATTTAACACAATAGTGTGTTAAATACAGTTTTAGGTTATAAAATGTTAAAATAGAAACTATGCTGTATAAGATACATTTTTTAAGAGAGGACTCACAGCGACATAGCAGCCACAGGACACCTGAATCTTTCAGAGAAAAAGAATTTATTGCTCTCTTATCGAGTTCTTCTCACCTCGCTCAGCCCTGAAGACACCTTTAGGATTCAGAGGAAGAAGTTGACACTGACCAGACAGAATCCTGTGTTTGAATGGGATTTATGCCTCATGTATGAGGTGTATGAATATGCAACAGGCTGGTTTTTTAAAGGGTTCATCCTCTGTTAACGTGGGTCCTTTTTCGGGCTTATTTTGCCCAGAAAAGGTACCCAGACTGTCCATAACTCTTTGTTTCTATTGTCTCATATTGTCCTAAATCCTAATTGTCCAAATTTTTATTACTATTTTTATAACCATTTTATTACTATTAAACTTGAAAAATTCTAAAAACAAGTGATGGGCGTTTTTCACGCAGCGATCCCGTGCCCTGGTGTGGCTTGGCCTTGCTGAGCCTGGCACAGCTTGGTCACCACCCTGAGCTCCGGTTTTGGGTCAGAAGAAGGAGAAGGAGGAGGAGAAGGAGAAGGAGAAGAACAAGAACAAGAACAAGAACAAGAACAAGAACAAGAACAAGAACAAGAACAAGAACAAGAACAAGAACAAGAACAAGAACAAGAACAAGAACAAGAACAAGAACAAGAACAAGAACAAGAACAAGAACAAGAACAAGAACAAGAACAAGAACAAGAACAAGAACAAGAACAAGAGGAGCTCACCTGTGGTTTTGTGGAAACCCAGGGAATATTTCTCTGTCTGGGGTGCCCTGAACCCCAGGGAGCACTGACAAAAACAAGTGATGGGCGTTTTTCACGCAGCGATCCCGTGCCCTGGTGTGGCTTGGCCTTGCTGAGCCTGGCACAGCTTGGTCACCACCCTGAGCTCTGATTTTGGGTCAGAAGAAGGAGAAGAAGGAGAAGGAGAAGTAGGAGAAGTAGGAGAAGGAGAAGAAGAAGGAGAAGGAGAAGAACAAGAACAAGAAGAACAAGAACAAGAGGAGCTCACCTGTGGTTTTGTGGAAACCCATGGCATTTTGTAATTGGGCAGAAAAGTCCACACTGGGATCAGTTATTGGGTTAAAAGTGAAAATAATCTAGGTGTCAGTTCTTAATTGGATAGTTTAGCTTTAAAAGACATAAGAAATTGTTGGCCATTTTGTGCCTTCTAATGAAAAGCTGCTGAATTCACAGCAGTGAGACTGTTTTACTGATAAGAGATAATAAATACTTGAGGGTGAACATGAACTATCATCTCAAGTGCCTTCAGTGCAGACCCAGAAAAACCCACATGGATTTGGCCGTGGGGTTTGTCACCAGCTGTCCCCTGCAGCACACAGGGAGGTGCTGACAGAGAGCAGGGTCAGGGAGATGCTCACCCAGCTCTGGAGCAGGCCAGAATCCGACAGGAAAGGAAAGTTTTTCTGTTTAAATGAATGAAATCAATCCCCTGGCACTTTGTGCAGCCCAGCTCAGCCTGGCAGGCCTTGGCAAAGCTCAGCCTGGGCAGGGTGAGCTCAGCTCCTTTTGCTGCCTGTCCTGAGCACTGACCCATCCCACCCTGGCTCCTGGGGGCTCCCAAAGGCCGGGCTGGGTCAGCACATCCCAGTAAACCCAGTCACATCCCAGTCATGGTGCTGGGAAGGGGCACTCCCTGTGTTCTTGGGAGTCAGGAGGGCAGTGAGCCCAAAGGGGCCCAAACCAGGGCCAGGGGGAGCTGCTGATCTCAGCTTTAATCCTGCTCCTGACTCCTGATTAAAGCCACAGCCCTTCCATGGCTTTAATCCTGTTCCTGACTCCTGATTTCAGGGCCTGCAGCCTGGCTCACAGAGTTGGGAATGAGCTGCTAAACACATCCCTTCCATGGCTTTAATCCTGTTCCTGACTCCTGATTTCAGGGCCTGCAGCCTGGCTCACAGAGTTGGGAATGAGCTGCTAAACACATCCCTTCCATGGCTTTCCCAGTGGATAAACCCCAAACTGGAGCGTGTGTCCCTGCCATGGCTCAGCCAGCACGGGGGCTGCTGCCACAGGAACATCACATCCTAAATCCAGGCACTAAAAATACCCCCTGAGACTCCAGATACAAACAGCAAATCTCTGACAATTAATGGGGTCAAAAGGCAAAAATCCAGCCAGAGCCTGAGTTCTCCTCTGGGAGTGGGTCAGAGCTGCTCATGGAGCAGGAGCATCACCCTGGGGAGGCCTGGGCACGCTGGGCTGAGGATCTGTGTCTGGAGCTCCCTCTGGATCCCCTGCAGCCCCAGCTCCCTGTGTGGGTGCTCCTGCCCTGCTCTGGAGCCATCCCTGTGCGTTTGACAGGTTATTGGCAGCTGGCTGTGCTGCCATCTGCAGCTCTGGCACACGTGGGTCGGGTGTTGCATCATCCTTGGGGGTTTATTTGAGATAAAGCAAATGATTTCTCTTGCACCGGGCAGAGGGAATTGTTTGAGTTGCTGTATTTGTGTCTCCCTGGTGTTCCTGAAGCATCTGTCTCTTCTGTTTGTGACAGATCAGCTGGAGAACTGGCTGAAATTTTCCCGAGAATATGAATTTGCTCCATGACTGCCATGAACAAGCAGATGGTTCTTCTCTCTCCTCTTTTTCTGATCAGATTTTCCTCCTCTCCCAGAGAAGGAGCTGTCTCCAGCAGCCACACGGTGGAGTAGCCAGACAGGAGAAGCAATTAGAGGTTTGCACTCCATCTTTCTGCTGGAGGCATTTCCAAGTCCATGGGCTGCTCTTCATTTTCAGCACCAAACACTCGAGCAGAGCCATCAGTCTGAGGTCAGCTCTGGGCAGACTGGCCCTGCTGCTGAGCCAGGGTACCCCAGAGAGTCGATTTAGCAGTGTCACTTCTGATCTGCACATCCACACGACACATCCTGGCTGTGTCCTCACCACTGGGCCCCCAGAGCCTTTGGTGAACGCCAGAAGAGACGAGTGTGTGCCAGACCCACCACTGCTGAGGTCAGGGAAGTGTTAACATCTGATTTTTGCTGTGAGCAGGATTCAGAACTGGCACCTGCAGTCGTGAGTGCCTTGGGCTGAGCCCCAGCACCCTCCTGCCCGTCTTTCCGTGCTGCTCCCGACCTGGTGCTGCTCCCGGCTCCCCACGAGGTGGCAATGCCGGTCCTCCTGCAGGAGCAGCTCTCCAGGAGCTCCGAGCTGCTGCCTTCTCCTGGTACCCGGCACTGGCAGACAGCCCAGCCCGTCCTCCCAGGCACCCCAACCCCGGTGCTGGGGCCGGGGCCGGGGGAGCTGCCAGAGGCTGCTCAGGGGCAGCAGGAGGAGCAGAGCAAGGCCAGAGCCACCTGTGTCCTGTAACACCTGTGTGCTGTAACACCTGTGTCCTGTGTCACCCATGTCCCGTGACACTGTGCTGTCACTGCTCACTGAAGGCATCTGGGGGTGCTCCTGGGGACCATTGTGCTCCTTGGCAGCAGGGAAACGTCCTGGTGCTGAGGGCAGGTGAAATATGGGTCTCTTCGAGCCAGGTCTCATAAGCTCCTGGAGATTTATTTCACATCCAAGATAGCTCAGCTACCTTAGAAGGGGCATAAAATCAGCACGGTGGCTTCTGTGGTAGTGTTGGAAACAAAAAGGTGTTAATAAAAGGCAAAATAACAAAACTCTTTACAGATAAAAACCGATCTAGGTGCAAGAGGCCCTCCTGCCCCTGGTAAAACACCTCACAAAAGCCATTAGTTTCTTTCTTCTCTTCTACTAAATTGCTCAGGCAGGAGTTTTTGGCTCCTGTCCAATTTGCTATCCTTAAGTTTGAGGTGAAGTCCCCCAAGTCCTGTGAAATGCCTTTTCACCTAACTGAGGAGAGAAACTTCTGGGCTTATTTCCTTTTTAAGGGGACAAAGGGTAATTTTGTCACTCCATCAACAAGGGGCACATTCCTGTAGGCAGGGTCCTGCCAGTCCCGGGGATCTCAGGCTCCCTGGCAGCCCTGTGTGTGTGCAGGCCCAGGGAGATGCAGCTCAAGGCTGTGTGGGGGTCCTGCAGCAGCAGCCCTGGGGCTCCTGAGGCTCTTGGTGGGTGACAGCCTGTGCTTACAGCCGGAATCTCTCCCTGGTGGGTCCTGCAGGAGCTTTTCACCCTGTGCTTTGAGGTGGGGGGTCTTGGTGCCACCCCCAGCCCAGCTGGGGAGTGCAGCAGGATGGAAGGAATCGTGCTGGCATTGGGCTTTACTGCTTCTCCCGCAGCTCAGCAATGCCCTCCGGGTTGGGACATTCCTAGAAACCAGCTTTTCTCCTCCAACATCCTTCCTGCAGCCTCTGTGTGACTGCAGGACGGGCATTCGGGATGAGCTGGATGCTTGACGGGTATTTGATCCCATTAATCAGTGCGGGCAGCGTCAGCCCTGGTGATTAAGCTGCTCCTGGAAAGAGCAGCAGGGTGAGCCCGGCTGTCACGGAGCCAGAGGCACTGCAGGGATTCCCTGATCAAGTCCTACACTCCCTTTCTTTACACAGCTACTCCTGGCATTCCCAGCCCAGATTTGCAGACCCCGGGGTGTTGAGCTGGCTGTTCCCACCCACAGCCGGGACCTGCGGGATGCTGGGGATGGGGGCGCTGGATGCGGTGTGACACATCCAGAGGGGCAGCAAGGGCCGGCCGTGGGCACATCCTGATTCCTGTCATGCCAATCCCGGCGCCGAGGTGGCCCCGGGTGTGTTACAACCACGGCGTTTAAGGGAATTTATTCACCCTCCCTCGCCCTGCTCAGCTCCCGCTTGCCCTGGCAGCGCCCCGTCCGTCCCCGCTGTGACACCGCTGCTCTCCGCGAGGTGCCAGGAGAGCTCCAAGCACAGGCTGAGCCTCCCGTGCTGCTGGTGCGGGTGAGCAGGAGCACACCTGGGGCAGGTGAGCGGGCAGGGACCCGGCTCAGCTCTGTCCCTCCAGGCCAGTGCTGGGGAATTCTCTCAGGGAGCTTCTCCAGGATCTTGGAGGTGCCGTGGTTTTCTGTCACAGACACGTTTTCTGAAAAATCCTTTCCTTAGGATTTTTTTCTCCTGAGAACCTGAGAGGCCTCAGGAACAAAATGTAAACAATGATTTTCTGTTACTGTGGAATGCAACAGGTGCATCTGTGATTGGTCTCATGTGGTTGTTTCTAATTAATGGCCAATCACAGTCAGCTGGCTCGGACTCTGTCTCAGACACAAGCCTTTGTTATCATTCCTTCTTTTTCTATTCTTAGCTAGCCTTCTGATGAAATCCTTTCTTCTATTCTTTTAGTATAGTTTTAATATAATATATATAATAAAATAATAAATCAAGCTTTCTGAAACATGGAGTCAGATCCTCATCTCTTCCCTCATCCTAAGACCCCTGTGAACACCACCACAGGTTTCTCCTGCTGCAGCCCTGGCCAGTTCCTGGGTCATTCCCATGGGCTCTCTCCTCCACCCATGGGGATTCCCCTGGCCAGGGTCGATGCCCTGTGCAGACATCCCAGGAATATATCAAATAAACATCCACCTTGTGGGGGTCACTGGGATCCAAAAGCTGGGGCCTTGGCATCAGCCTGGAGCAAACCTGAAATGGGAACAGGGAGGGTGAGAGCAGCTCAGGGCAGCAGCTCTGCTCTCCATCAGACACCCTCAGAACCACTGGGAGCACTGGCCCCTGCCTCATGACAGGCAGCAGGTCCAGAGGGTTTTCTGCAGTGGAAGAGCCCAGACCATGCACTGAGGGCAGCTTGAGCAGCTGGGAGAGGGACAGGCACAGCCATGACAGGATTTTCATTCCCTCTCCTGCTGGATTCAGGAGCTGTGGGCACCAGGCACAGTCAGGGCTGACTCAGAGCCTTGGCACGGGGCTGTGCTGGGAGCAGGGATCATCCCTGCACTGCAGCCCCACACAGCCTGTTTGCACATGCCAGGCACCTCCTTCTTTGCTGCAGTTTGTCACACCTGGGCCATGGGACACAGAAAGGGGCAGAGGTACCAGGCTCAGCTCCCACAGCTCCCTCACTGGCCAGCATAGCCGAGGAGCAGACTGGGACACGGGGTCCAGGGGAGACAGAACTGATCTCCCAGTGCTGCCCTGCACAGCTCCAGCCCTGCTCCACCCATCCTCAATGCCCCGTCCCTGGAAGTGTTCAAGGCCAGGTTGAATGGGCCTTAGAGCAACCTCACCTAGTGGAAGGTGTCCCTGCCCATGGCAAGGGGTGGAAGTGGATGAGCTTCCCTTCCAACCAAAACCCCTCTGGGATTCCATGATTCCATGATCCATCTGGGCAGGGCAATGCAGCTATCCTGCCCTGCTGCCCCTTGCTTTCCTCTTGCCCTTCCCCTCTGCCTGAGCCAGGCAGGTCCCCTCCAATCTGGAGGGAGTTCTCTGCTCCATGCCAGGGAGAGAATTTGGGGCATGGAGAGACCCTGGGACGAACCTTTGCTGGAATCTTGTGTGCCAGGCAGGGCCCTCCTGAGCTGGGCTCCTGGTGTGTGCCAGATCATCATCAGCACCAGCACTGGCAATGTCCTTGGACACAGGATGGGTGCACTGGGCCCTTTCCTGCCATGGTGGGTGCCCAGCAATGGGAACAACCTGCCTGCACTGGGAAGCACTGGGACACCCTCCTCCCAGGTGCCCTGACACCCACCCTGTGCTGCCAACACTGCCTGGCAGAGTGGGGATCCCAGCAGAGTCCCCTGTGCTGGCACAGGGCAGAGGGGACAAACCTTTGTGAGCAGCTCTGCGTGCCTGGGGGCTGTGAGGCCATGAGAGGAGCAGCCCCTGCCCTCCCTGGCACTGTTCACTGCCCCTGTGCCCTTCAAGGGAAGAACCAGCCTGGCTGCCAAGCAGCTGAGGCGTTTGATCCTGCCCTGGTGGGACAGGGGATGGACACCAGGCTGAACCCAGCTCTGGCCAGGAGGTTTTTGGGGTAACAGCAGCAGGAACGATGAGCACAGGGCAGAGCTGGCCCCACTCTGCTGACTCGAGCAGAGAGAGGGGCAGGTCAGGCCAAACGCCTTGGTCAGCACCTGCCTCGCTCCGGTTCGTATTTCACTTACGAGGCAAAACCTGTGCGGGGTGTGAGCACATCCCATCCCCACGCAGCTCCCGCCGCAGCCCGGCCCCTTCCCTGCCCCGGGGCCAGGCACACTCATCCCATCCCCGCCCACACCAACCCCCCGAGGCCCAAACACAGCGCTCCTTGCCTCGCTGCCAGCCCCAGCCCAGCCCTGCTGCCCGTCCCGGCACGATGCTGGCACCGCAGGGATTTGCCTCTTACAAAACACCCGGCCGTGGCACTCCCTTGCCAGGCGGGGCGGAGCTGGGAGCAGAGGGTGGGATGGCCACACTCTGGGGTCCCAGCGGCCTCAATGCCAAAGTTCAGCCTGGCACTGGGACAGGCTGGCCCGGGAATGGCACAGGTTGCAGTGGCAGGGGACACTCGAGGGGACATCAGCCCCTGGGGTGCTCAGCAGATGCAGCTCTGTTTGCTGCCATGCTCTGCCTGCCCCCTGTGCCCGTGCACACTCCTGGGGCTCCCCTGGCACCCCGAAGGTGCAGGAGCAGTGAGTTTATCCCAGAGCTGCCTGGTCACCTTATCTCTGTAACCGGCCTGGCAGGGGGACAGGGAAACCACAGCAGGCACTGCCTTGGGGCTGCAGCTGTAAAACCACTTGGTGACAGCCCCCTTTTTTTGGTTATGAGATGGCAGGGACTCCCAGGCAGAGGCATTTCCATGCAACAGCACTGCTCAGCTGCTGTGTTTGTGGCCACTGCACTCACCCCCTGGCACGGAGCTTCCTGGGAAAACCAGGTCAAGATGGAGCCTTGCAGCCTGCTCCAGGTTCTGCTGTGCTTGTGCCGCAGGCTCAGCCCTGCACCGGCCAGAGGCAGAGCCACAGGCTGGACTGGCGTGGGGCAGGAAGGGCTGGCAGATCAAGTGGATTTTGGGGGCCCAGGGAAGGCCAGGATTGGGGTGCCAAGGCTAATATTGGCCCTGAAGCTGTGTGGCTAAAATTGGCCCTGAACCTCCCGACCCTACAGCAGGCTCTCACCAGGCTGGGCCAGGTGCTCAAACCCTGTAGGGTTGAGATCACAAGTGGGCACTGCCTGGCTCCCCAGCTGTCCCCCTGCTCCAGCGCAAACTCTGGTTGCATTTCTCTTTTTTCCTTCACTCCTGAACCAGGAGCAGGAATAAAGTCCCCAGCACAGCCTCCCCTGCCCAGGGGCTCTCCCTGAGCCAGCCAGCCTCGCTGGAAACAAACCCAGCACAGCGCCTCCCTGCCGCGGCTTGTCCCCCCGCCCAGCGCCGGGCTGCGATTAGCGAGGCGGGTCCTGCCCGCGCTCCCATCCCCGCGTCAGCGCCGCCGCCCTCGCTGGCGCTGCCAGGCGGTGCCCGCAGCCAGGTGTGCCCAGCCAGGTGTGCCCCAGCCAGGTGTGCCAAATAAGGAAACCACCCGCGCCCTTCTGCTTGCAAAACACTTTTTGGACTCGGTGCGGTGCTGACGCCGCCAGTTCCCAGCAGCTCCTGGGATGTGCTGGAGGCTGACATGGCCCCTCTTGCCTTGCTGGGCTGCAGCTGAGAGCCCCGGGACCCTGCAAAGACAATGCTGTGAAGCCTCGCAGGGCTGGTGTGGCAGTGCCCTGTCAGCAGTGCAAGGGACACGGGGAGGGGACACAGGCAGGGACCCACGGTGGGAATGTGGGGCAGCCCTGGCCATGGGACTGCCAGGCCCAGGACTGAAGCATGGCAGTGCCACGCTGTGCCCTGTGCCACACTGGCCTGGCTGGGCTCACCCGTGTCCCTGCCACAGCTGCTGCAGCACAGCTGGGCCAGGGCCAGGAGAGCAGTTCCAGCCCCCCAGGGATCCCACAGGGGGCACCAGCACAGGGTGGGAAACAGCAGTGGCTGGAGGAGGAGGAGGCTCTGGCAAAGCTGGTTCAGGAACTGGCTGCCTGTGTCTCTCCATGTTCATGGGCAGCAGGGAGAGGCTCAGGAATGGGGGATCTCAGGACTTTCCCAGCTGGTTAAGCATCTGGGATGAGCAGAATATGTCCAAGGGGCTCTCGGGGTCCAGCCTTATCTGACATTTGGGAAGGCTGTGTGTCGGCTGGGGGTGACAGAAACGCCCTGAGCAGATATGGCCCCTCACTCAGAGAGTCTCCTGTGTCCCCTGAGTCCTCCAGTTCCTCACAATGCCCTGGGTCAAAGCCCTGGCTCCCAGGCAGTCACTGGGAGCTGTCCTTAGCCAAAGCAAAGGTGAAGGGTGACAAGGCACCAATTGAAGGGCCTGACTGGCCACCCATGTGGCTCCAGTCTCTTGGGGACACTGGTGAAATCCCCTCATCTCCAGCTTCCAGTCACCACAACCATCCACTCTGATCCCAAGGGAAGGGTGGTCAGACCCCAGCCATGCTGGGCACTGAGCTGCACCGACCCCACGCTGGGACAGAAGCTCCCAGGGAGCTCTGAGGACAGCAGGAGATGGTTTGGGGCTCTCTGCAGAGAGACAGAGCCAAAATGGGGCTGGCAAGAGCCCCCCAGTCCCACTGGGCTCCCTGGGCAGGGCTGTGGCTGGGCCACGCAGGCAGAAAGTCATTTCTCAGGAACTGGCTGATGGTGAAAGTTCTTTCCCAGGTGTGGCCCAACAGGAATGTAAATCCTCTGAAGTCCTCATCTCCCCTGTAATTACTGTCAGACAAGTTTCAGCTTGGAGCTGGGCCGCCCCGGCCCCGGGCGTGGGAGCGAGGGGATGACGCAGCTGGCCTGTCCCTGCAGCTCACATGTCCCCTCCTGCCCCAGGAATGCATCCCGTGACTCACAGGGACCAGCGAGGCGCTGGGTGGGGGCTCATGCAGGTGTGGGACCCCGTGTTCTCCAGCCTGGACATGCCATGGGGTGACTGAATGGCCAGACACCGCTCTCCCCCATGAGACACAGCCTGGCCTTCATCCCAGCAGCATCCAGTCCCAGGACAAAGGTGCCCCCCCGGCTCTGTGAGGGGTCTGAGCATGCAGGGCACTGCTGGTCTGTTCTGTGCCTCCTCGGCATGTCCCTCACCCTGACCAATTCCACTGGCATCATCCCTGGGACATGGTCACTGGGCCAGAGCACATGTTCCTGGCACCTGTAGGCCAGTGGATTCTGAAGGGGGAATAGTTTATGGGGCTATCAAAACTCAGGGCTATTGTACAGGACTGACAGGGTCTGACCCATCTCAGGGGAGCCTGTGCCACGGGAGCAGGAGCTGCAGATGGAGCTGGAGCAGTGCTCAGTGGCATCTCAGGGTCAGGGGCTCGGGGTGAGCCTGCTGGGGGCGTCCCCAGGGGAATCACTCGGGAGGGAGCCCTGCACTGCTCCCTCAGGCTGGGCTCTCACCCCTGCGCTGTGCTCCTGGGGTCGGTCACAGGCACGGGGCTGGGGCAGAGCAGGGTCTGCACTGCCAAGGCCCGGGTTCCCCGGCGGTGCCCGGTGCCAGAGGGGCTCTCCCCGCAGCCCGTGTGTGCGGAGCAGCCTCGGGGCCGCGTCAGAACTGTGCGTGCCAGGCGAACACACGACTGTGCTCACCTTACACACCTCACACACCTCACACACCTGCTCATGCTCTTCTCCTCCCCGCTCCGCCCGGCTCTGCCCGGCCGGACTCCGGTGCTGGCTCAGCACCCGCCCCGGCTCTGCGGCACCGGCACCGGGGGCTGAGGGGGCACGGCTGAGGCGCGGGGGCAGCTCGGGCAGGAGCAGGCAGGGACCGGCTGCCCACGGGGCACCTGTGTACACTCCAGTACCCCCCCGCACAGCCCTGCACACATTGGTACCCCCCTGAGCACCCCAGAACTGCCCCTCCCTGTCCCTATCCCCGTTCCTGTCCCCATCCCCGTCCCCGTCTCCGTTCCCGTTCCCGTCCCCGTTCCCCTTCCTGTTCCCGCTCCCGTTCCAGTTCCTGTCCCTATCCCCATCCCCATTCCCATCCCCGTCCCCGTCCCTGTCCCCGTTCCCGTTCCCGTCCCCGTTCCCGTTCCCCTTCCCGTCCCCGCCGCGCTCCGCCCCGTGCCTGTCCCCGCCGTTGCCAGCAGGGGGCGCCCGTGTGCAGCGATCGCGCCCCCGGGCACGGCCCGCCGCCCCCGGGCGCTGGTCGGGG
>NW_005054672.1:17938-19446 GCF_000277835.1 Geospiza fortis | reverse complement strand
ACCGGCACCCCCGGATCCTCCCGGCCCCACCGGGTACCCCCGTCTCACCAGGTCCCCTCGGATCCCCCCGTTCCCCAGGGGTCCCACCGGGTCCCTCTGCCCCAGCCCACAGCCCAGAGCGGGATCCCAGCACCGTTCCCCAGCCCAGATGCCCAGCTGCAGTCTGATCACACCCCAGGGCTCCTGTGGGGTGGGGGGCACCGGCATCACTGGGGCATTGGGATTGCCAGCACCACCGGGACACCGGGACTACTGAGCCAGCAGGGCATAGGAACCATTGGGACCACAGGTACCACCAGAACCATCAGGACAACAGGACCACCAGGACACTGGGGCATGGGAACTTCTAGGACCATTGGCACCACCGGGATCAGTGGGGCACAAGGACCAGCGGGACCATTGGTACCATCAGGACTCCCAGCATTTGGTTCTGCCCGAGGGTCTCAGCCCAGCCCTGGAGGTGCAGAACCACATCCACACAGGGTACAGAGTTTATCCCAAGCACCCGCTGGTCCTGCAGCACTGGGCTGAGCCAAGGGTTCGGATTAACAGAATAATAACAGAGGAAAATCTCTTAATGAGTGCAGCATTAATTACTGTTACGTATCAGAGAATCCGCTGTGCTCCGGGCGAGAGCGGGGCCAGCGTGTGCCAGGCCCAGGCAAGCCATCACCTCCTGATGGGCCTTGGCTCTGCACTCCCAACTCGTGTTCAGAAAATCATTAGTGTCATTAGAGCTCCAGGGTGGAGCAGTGTTCCTTGGCCAGGAGTGCCTGGGCATGGCAAGGGAGCAGGGATGGGCTCCTGAGAGGGGCTTTAGCAGGGCTGGGGGTGGGGGCTCAGGTCCTTGGGGGGAGCCAGGGAGGGATGGGGCAGGTTTATTGCCAGGGGCCACTGGTAGGCACTGACTGTTTCAGTCTTGTTAATGACTTCATATAAAACTCCCTGCCAAGTACAGATTAATGAGCAGCCAAGTCATTTCCATCATGTGGGAAGTGACAGCACAGCCCGGTTACAGGGACTGCTCTGGGGTACATCCCCTGAGCACAGGGGCTGGGCAGCCCCTTCCCCTCCCAGCAGCTCTGGTGCCCCATTGTCCCCTCAAGTGCACCAGGGGACAAGGCCCTGCTGCACCAACACCATGGTGCAGCCTCACAGGCAACACCTGCCACAACCATCAGCCCTCGAGGAGCAGGGGAGAGAGAGGGCAGGAGGGATCCAGAACACACAGCACGTCCTGCCTGAGGGGCCAGGCCACAGCCCTCTGCCAGAGGGGACTGAGACCACAGCTGGGGTCCCAGTGAGGAGAGGGGCTGCCCTGGGGCAGCTGGAAATCAGAGCCTGTGGAGGGCTGGCAATCCTAGTCTGTGGGGGCTGGAAATCACAGTCTGTGGGGGCTGGAAATCCCAGTCTGTGGGGGCTGGAAATCACAGTCTGTGGGGGCTGGAAATCCCAGTCTGTGGGGGCTGGAAATCACAGTCTGTGGGGGCTGGGAATCCCAGTCTGGG
>NW_005054672.1:12542-17761 GCF_000277835.1 Geospiza fortis | reverse complement strand
GGGGGGGGCAGTGCCCACTGCTCCTGCCCATCCTCCTGGCCGTCAGGGCTGTGCTGCTGGGAAGGGTCTGCACGGAGCCAGGACAAGGCCTGGATGCAGGAGGGCACTTAACGCCAGCACAGGCTCCTGTGGAGGAGTCACAGGGCTGCTGGAGTCCCTGTCACCACCAGCAGGTTTGTCACATCCCCCTGGGGTCCTTTGGCGTGACTGGCCTCACCCCAGAGTGGGGTTTAAATCACGATTCCCTTCTGTGAGCACAAGTGTCCCCAGGCCAGTGCTGGTTCCTGCCTCACCCCACCACCAACGTCACGGGTGTCCCAAGCTGGGATTCCCATCGGGCTGAAGACCTTGCCCTGGGGGTGGTGTGGGTGCAGGATGAGTGTGGGAGCTGCTGCTTGTTGCCCACAGTCAGCAGAATGTTCATGTGGCTCCCTGCCATGCCCAGTGAGGGGATGAGAATGAGCAGACAGGGTGTGATTGTATTGCCACACCGAAGAATGAGACATGAGAAAATGCAAGAGCTGCTGCTGCCTGGAAGACAGATGCTGAAAAGCTAACGTGGGAAACTCCAGAGGTTGGAATTTGTCATGGAGATGGAGCTCAAGCAATTCCTGGTGGCTTGAGACTTTAGCTCTATTCAGACATAAAAATATTCTTCTGTCTGAGTAAAACAAGCCCTGAGGTGTGTCTATCTGTCCTTCTTCCTCTGGTCACACCTCTGCAGCTGGGGGAGATTCACAGAAGAGCCTTGGTTCCACCCAGCATCAGAGCAGCTTGTGTCCCTTGGGCTCTGAGAATGCCCAGATCTGCTCTTGGCTCTGCACTCTGTCACTGTGTGGGTGAGGATGCCACCAGAGACAGCCCACAGGGAGCCAGAGTGCTCAGCAGGACCTTGCTGGAGCGAGTCCCTCATCCCCAGGCAGAGGCAGAGGGCTGAGCCAGCCCTTGGAGCCTGGACTGGAGATCACAACTTGTTCAGAATCCTGGCTAAGAGGTGCCAGCAGAGGCTGTGCCCAGCCTGGGGTGGGCTGGCAGTGTCACAGTGTCACAGTGGGGCTGTCACAGTGCCTGCCCATGAGGAGGAGCAGCTACAGTGGGACTGGGGGGAAGAGCTTCAACAAGTGTGGAAAGATCATCTCGTTCCAGATGGGCCCATGACCCCTGAGTGCAGCAGGGAGAAGCCATTGCCCCACGCTGCCTTGGACGGGCAGCAGAGCTGTGCACTGGCTGTGTCAGCAGGGCTGATCCCCTGGGAATCACTCTGGGAGGGATCTCCTTGGCACACCCTGTGCCAAAAGGGCAGAGTGGGGCTCTGCTGGGAGCAGGTCTGTGCCCTCATGGCCCTCACTGGGCGAGGTGGCTCATGAAGCATCAGTGACACAGGGCTGGGACCTCAGCTGATGCTCTGCAAACCACTCAGGACCTGGGCCAAATGCAGGAACATCACCCTGGGCCAAATGCAGGAACATCATCCTGTTCCATGAGGAGAGGAGAGGAGAGGAGCTGGGAGCTCATCAGTAGCCCAGAGTGGCCCTGATTTGGGGCTCCCAGTGGAGCAGCTGGAGGGCAGTGGCACAGCAATATCTGACTTCACTGCTCCAATTTGGAGCCTGCAGAGGGACAATCCAGAGTCACTCCCCTTGTCCTTCCCTTCTCCCCACTCCCTCCTTTGCCTCCTGTTCCCCTCTGCAGCTGCCGGGCCGGGCTGTGCTGTCCATCTCTGTCTCTTGGTGTGGAAGGAGGGGATTAAAGGGGGTGGCATCACCCACACCCTGCAGCCCGGGCAGCCGGGCAGGCTGGCTGATGGCAAAGTGCCCCGGGCAGCCCAGAGGGAGTTTCCATTGCACACACGAGCACTGTTTCCTTTCATGGTAATAGGAGCTGGGATGGCTTTTTCCAGAGAATGTGGGGGGGCCGTCAGGACACGTCCTGGCAGATGGTAAAGAATCGACAGCTGAGATAGAAACAAAGACATCATGTGTCACTCCACACCTTGATATATTTGTTCCCTATTTTCTGTTGTTGAGACTTTCAGAGCAAACCCATCAGCAAGGGTAGAGCCTGTGCCTGCCATTTCTCACACTCAGGAGTGCTCCTTCGCCAGGTCTGCAACCCTCAGTGAGCTCCAGCTGAGCTGGGAATTCTGTGGAAGGCACTCGGGAGAAGCTGGCCCACAGGGGAAAAGCAATGACTCCTAATTAGCTCTTACTCATGACATTAAAAGCACAATTAGCTGTTATTGTTTGAGGTAAATGCAACACACTGACCGTGGCAGTTTCACACCAGCTTTCCCCACTCTGGGCACCGCGTGTGGAGGAAATGTCACCTCCCCTCCAATGCAAACCGAGGAGTTCAGTCCTTTCCTCCTGCTGCAGCACACGAGGCACAGATTGCATCTCCAGCGTGCTTCTTGCTGGAACAGACTCTGATACCATCTCCTGAGCATTATGATGTGTTCTTTTTTTCTTTTATCTCAAGGGAATTTGTTGTGGGTGAGTGCCTCAGGAAAGCCTGGGAGATTGAATTCTTCAGGTAGCATGAAATAGCTGAAGCAGAGCTGCTCCTCTGTGTCCTGATGTCAACAGCCAGCACAGGGGAGCTCTGTGCTGAGGGTTCCTGATGTCAGAATAGTGTGGGATTGTTGTTCCAGGCGTGGGATTGTTGTTCCAGGAGCTCAGTCAGCAGCCAGGGCAGCAGCTGCCCAGCAAGAGCATTGGTCAGGAAAGACCAGGGAAAAGCTGATATTGCAGGACAATTTCCAGATTGTCTGTGTGGCATCTGCCACACCTGGTAAAAGAACTGAAACCTGGGCTGAGGTTGTGATAATGTACGAGAAAAGCTGTAAAAAGGCCAGGTGTCCCCTTCCTGTGGGCTGTGGAAGGGCTTTGCCTCGTGTTAGGGCAGTTGTCACCTTCAGGCTGACTTGGAACTTGGCCTAAAATGTGAGGGTGACCTGAGGGGGGTCAGACCTCACAGCACAGCTTGTAGCCCACATGGGAGGCTCAGGGCCAAGGAGGGAATTGCCTGGAGCAGGAGGGTGTTTGCTGGAGCAAACTTGAGCAAAGTGAGCACATTTGGAAGAGCTGGGAGCAGGGGTGGTCCAGGATGGCTCTGGAGCACAGCTCTCACACGATGGCTCTTGGGTAATCCTGTACCCTCCAGTGCAGAGGGAAACAGGCCAGGAACAGCTGATCTTGGCCCTGCCAGGTCGCACCAGGATGGTGCTGGGAGCTGAGCACTGTGCTCTGCTCACTGTGCTCTTTGCCAGGGCTGGGTTGGGCCCTGGTCCCCTCCTTCCCCAGCTCTCTGAGGGATGGGGAACGTGGGCATTCCAACCTCTCCGTTTTTGCAGCTTGGGGAGTCAAAATTCCAAATCTGAAGCCCATGGGTGTGAGGCAGCGCTGCCCAGAGAGCAGAGCCCTTGAGTGAGAGGATCCAGAGTCTCTCTTGTTAAGCTGTGGCTTGGTGGCTGCCCAGAAAGTCACCCCACAGCCCTGGAGCTGCTAAGGGGAGCGTGACTGCTGTGAAGTCCTGAGATCTAACAGGAGGCAGATAAAGCCTTGTTGTTCCTGTGTCCTTCGGGGAACATGAAAGAAAAGAGGCACCATGAATTACCGAGGGTGAGGCTCTGGGAACATCTGAGCACCTCCAAAATCAGTTAGTGCGTTATAATGTGAAAACAGCCGGAGGGGGCTGGGAAGGAAGGAGCTCACAACATGAGCGAGAACACAAAAGGGTTCCTAATCCCCATAACTCCTTCACTACCTCACAGGCACCTCTGAGAAAAGCTAAAATAACTTCTTTTATTGAGAATGCCATGGCTGGAGCCAGGCAGGCCGGGCTGGGTGTGCGATTTTCCAGTGCACACAACAAGAGCTTGCATCACATCAACAAAGGGCTTTTTCCCCCAAGAAAGAATAAAACAGAGCAGTCCCACATTTCCTGCTTCTTTGCTGCTTTTTCCACACCAATACCTGTCCAGATATGTTACTGCAATCATTCTGCTCAGTCCTTCAGTAGCCTGGGGCAGGTGTGGCCAGCACTGTCCCTCCCCTCTGCGCTGGGATGGTCAAACCCTTGGTGTTTGCAGGGTTGGGCTGTGTTGAGCTTTGCCCATCACCACTTTTGATAGAGGTGATGCTGCTCCTGCTACCATTGGCATCGCTGTCTTCAGCTGCAAATCTGTAGGAAAAAGCCTAGAGCACAAACACTGATAAGGATTGATCATACTCTTCCTACCGACAAGGATTTATCCTGCTCTTCCCATTGATAAGGATTGATCCTTCTCTTCCCATCAGGAATTGCAAGTAACCTGCCCTGGCTGTGGGTGTCTGGTAGAGTTTCAGTCCCTCTCCTCTGATTTAGAATGTTTAAGCATTAAACCCTGCCTCAGTGTTGAGAGAGCACAGGATTTTTTAGCTTCTATACATTTTTTAGAAGTTACATGCAGTTTCTGTGGGATTTGGGAAAGGTGGTGGAGCAAAGCAGGTACTGCTGGGAAACATTACTCATCCACCCTTTAAACTAACTGAAAACCCACCACTGTAGGGACTTTCCAGTCTCTGTAGGGAGATTCAGCCCAGGCTGGTACATAAGCAGAAATTGCTGGAGTTTATTCTCTTTTTGAGCTATAAGATTTCTGCCAAATCCTGTATCAGTACACAAATCCTTCCAGGTCTGTGCTTGTCCTGCAATAAAGGTCCTGACAGGAAAGTTTCCATCCGGCTTTGGCTTGGCCCATATAAAGATTATTGATGCACAGAGCTCTTGTGTGCATTTGGCTTTAGACTCTTTAAAAAAGCTTTCCTTGGCTCTAGACTCCTTAAAAAACCAAATAAACAGATTTGTAGGTGTTTGCAACGATACTTGCAGGTGACTTGGTGGATAACAGAGGATTCATTGTGTTACTTCATGAGGGAGCAGCGGGTGGAGCAGGAATGGACACTGGGAGTGCCAAAACATAGCCGCCAGCAGGGACCTGCACCACGCCAGGCGCTGGGAATCAAAGAGGAAAAAAGTCCCATGTGAGCCACAGTGTTGCCCGGTGGATGTGACAAAAGATGTGAAATCAAGGAGAGGAAAATGATGATTCTGGAATTTGGCTTTGGCTGTCAGGGGTGTCGAAAGGCGCCGGCAACGCCTCCTGGCCGGGCTATAAAGGGCCCCGAGGCAGGGGAGCGAGCACTCGCTGCTGCTGCCCCTGCTGCTGCGCTGCCGAG
>NW_005054672.1:2455-11215 GCF_000277835.1 Geospiza fortis | reverse complement strand
GTAGGGAAAAAGATGGGGCAGGAAAGGAGTCAGATAGATTCAGGTTACCTGATGATCCTTGCTGCGACACTGTCACCTCCTGCCTTCCTTTTTACTACTTGTGCCCCATAACTGCTCCCTGTTAGGCTCCTGATAGAGCTCTCAGCAGGCAGGGACTTGTTATCTCCTGGCCCTGCTCACTGCTGAGTGATATGCAGATGGAGATGAATAGTCATTCTCACAAATATCCTACAAATCAGATTTCCACCCCCTATCCTTTGAGGAGGTAAAGGTAGAGGTTAAAATAGAAAGAAACTGTCCTATGGGATGTTGTTCTTTGGGAGTTGCAGACACAAGAGTTCAATCCAGGATTGGAACACAGTGGGCTATGGTAGGTGCTGAAATCAGGTGTGTGCCCTGCTGTAAAATGCAGCAGATGAAGTCATGGCAAAGGTAACTTCTTTATTTTTAGCAGCTCCCTGGATGATTTTAAACAAAAGTCTTTCAGCCAAAACACCAGAATCTGCCCATCCCTCCCTGGCCTGCCATTGCTTGCCCCCCCCAGCCCTTATCACTCATCCTGAGTGAGCTCAGGTTCACTGAGGGAATGAGGTGTGGGCGGTTGGGCAATGTCATACCCCGTCTGTAAGAATAAATTCCTGGGAAACGGGGCAGGGTCAGCCCCTGGGGGGAACTCACATTCCTAAAATTTCTTGGGCTTCACCCTGGGGGAAAGGGCTTGCTTTGATGCAGAAAGCTCCTCTGCAGATTCCAGCATGTCAGTGTACTCTGATGGAGCACAGAAACATCTGGAGGCAGGAGCTGTCTCTGGATTTGAGTGATGGGTTTCACAGAAACCTTCTGCTCCTGATCCAGGGGAAGGCAGATCCTTCCCTCCCTCTCCCCTGTCAGCTGGGAAATGACCACATCAATATTCCTGGATTATTCCTTGGATATCTCCTGAAGCAGGAGAATTTACAGCTCTTCATTAGCTCGTGGCTACAGAAATTCCTGCTCACTAAATGGCCAATCATTTTCATAATGTCAGAGCAAATACTTGCACCTCAGGTGTAATTATGAAAGCCAAATGAGGTAGGCACAAGGCACTCCTTCCTTCCTCAACCCTTTTTTCCTTCTTAGCTGGGCTGCTCCCATTCCCAAAGCCTGGAGTGCTGCCAGGGCTCACCAGGGCAGGGTGACATGCCCATGGCAGTGTTCCCAGGGGACTGAGCTTGTGCTGATGGGAGATGGAAATGAGCGCCCCATCTCCTTCTTTGCAGAGCCCACATGGAAGTCCAGCCCCATGGCCCAGCACTGCTCCAGTCCTTCTCTGGATGAGATCACTCAGTGTTTGAAATGACTTTTGAACTCTTTCACTTATCCCCCATCAGATTCTTTCTGCAACTGTTGAAAATGCCAACATCGTCCTGCAGATCGACAATGCCAGGCTGGCAGCAGATGACTTCCGAACCAAGTGAGTCCAACACCTCCAAGAGCTTTTGTGAAAAAGGGGGGAAATCCTGGCTGTTCAAGGTGCTTTTTATCTGCACCTGGGGTTGCTCCACTGGAGTGGGACATTTGGGAATAGTTCATCTCTTCCTGGGCACAGCGCTGCTATTTCTGCACTGTGAGAGCTGTGCACACACATTGAATTAAAGATTCTTGGGAAAAATACACTGAGCTGGGGAAGGAAAAGACAAGAAAAATGCTCTATCAGGTGGGTATATGCAGCTGTGTGTGTTGTCCCCAGGTTTGAGTCGGAGCAGGCTCTGCGCATGAGTGTTGAGGCCGACATCAACGGCCTGCGCCGCGTCCTGGATGAGCTGACCCTGTCCAGAGCTGACCTGGAGATGCAGATTGAGAACCTGAAGGAGGAGCTGGCTTATCTGAAGAAGAACCATGAGGAGGTGAGCACAGAGTCAGGCTCTAAAAAGGCCACCCCAGGCACTGAAATTTGAGTTCTGGTCCAGCCTTTAAGGCTGTGCTGGGTTCTGAACTGCTGGGCAGGAGGTGAGAAGTGCTGGTGAGGCAGCAGAGGGGATACACTCTGGGCAGCAGCACATCCTCCCTGGAGCCTGTGGAAATCCCATTCACCACTTGCCACGTCAGTAATACCCATTGTGGCTGTTAGAGGTTCATTAACAACCCTTACAGCTTCTGGCTGGGAAGGTCTGTTCCCTGAGAAATGAACCACCTACAGGCACTGCTTTATTCTCTGGAGAATTAACTCCAGTGGGGATTTCACAACAATTTGAATTATTTTATTTGTGGTCATGGAGCAAATACCCCAATTTGCTCCCTTTTGATCAGCTCCCAAATGCTCACTTTCCTGACGAGCTCTCTCTCAAGGGGAACATTTTATATGCTGGTTCTTGAATTGCATGATGATGATGAGCTTCTCTTTTCTTGTCAGGAAATGACTGCCCTGCGTGGGCAGGTGGGTGGGGAGATCAGCGTGGAGATGGACGCTGCTCCTGGCATTGACCTCACCAAGATCCTGGCGGATATGAGGGAGCAGTACGAGAGCCTGGCCGAGAAGAACCGCAGGGATGCTGAGCAGTGGTTCTTCAGCAAGGTGAGGAGCTGGGGCTGAGCAGTGAGCACAGGGCTGGGTTCATGGCTGCTGCCAGGGCTCTGAGGGCTTTGCCTCTCTGCAGACGGAAGAGCTGAACCGGGAGGGGGCCATCAACACGGAGCAGCTGCAGAGCGGCAAGACGGAGATCACGGAGCTGCGGCGCACGATCCAGAGCCTGGAGATCGACCTGCAGTCGCAGCTCAGCACGGTACCAGGGCTGGGCATGCAGGGAGGGGGATGCAGGGCTGTGCCCACCCTGGCCACCCCCTGAGCCCACCCCCGTGCCCATCCCGCAGAAAGCGGCGCTGGAGGGCACCCTGGCCGACACCGAGGCGCGCTACGGCACCCAGCTGGCCCAGCTGCAGATGCTGATCACGGGCGTGGAGGAGCAGCTGGCCGAGCTGCGCTGCGACATGGAGCGCCAGAACCACGAGTACAGGGTCCTGCTGGACGTCAAGTGCCGCCTGGAGCAGGAGATCGCCACGTACCGCCGGCTGCTGGAGGGAGAGGATGCCCAGTGCGTGAGGGGCTTTGCTGGGAGGGCTGTCGCTGTCGTGCTTTGTGAAAAATCCCTTTGCCAGGATTTATTTTCTGAGGTTTCTCAGCTTCCCAGGAGAAGAAGCAAAGGGTCATAGCAAAGGAAATAGAAAATGAACCACCTGCATCCCCTGGTGGGTTCTCTCAGCCCATTCCCTGACCCATGGCATGCAACAGGGTCTCTCTTCTCAGTCCCACCAGTCCACAACAGCCCAGTGGTTGTAACAGCCCTGCAGCATCCCTGGGTTCCAGCTGCCATCCCTCCATGTCTGTGTGATCCCGGGCAGGGAGCAGGTGCTGCACTGGTGTCTGAATTCCTGTGTCACACACCCATCCTTAACAGTTTCTTCCTTCAATTGGGACACTGGCAGTTCCCAGAAGCATTTGAATCATGTATTGGTACATAGTATAAAGGCAGGGTTTAAATAATGATCTCATCGTGGACATTACTCACTTTTTTCCTGTTTCTCACCTCCTTTTCCTTGTTCTCCTCCCATAGCATGTCTTCCCACTACATCTCGCAGCCTGTGAAAGAAGGTAAGAACAGGTCTTGGCTGAAGCTCTGATCATACACAGCTCTCATATCCTCACCCACCTTCTTAGCACAGACTCCTTTTACTTTTCTACTAAAGTTACTATTTGATTATATTTCCAAAATTTGAACTTATATACAAAATTTTACAATACAACAAATTTATTATATAAAAAAATATTACAAAATGCCAAAACGTGTCAGAAATTATCTGAACAGACTGAATCTGTACAATTTAGCAGTGGGTTTCTGATGTGATGATCGTAGTAACAAATCTCTAAGGTCTTTAAGACACTTCCTCCTTGCTGCCCTGGCAGTAACAGCTCCTTCTTTCCCCATTGCAGGACCAGTAACCACCCGCCAGATCCGCACCATCTTCGAGGAGGTCCAGGATGGGAAGGTGATCTCCTCGCGGGAGCAGATCACCCAGGCTGCCCACTGAGGCACTGCCTGTTTTGCTGCAAACCTTGCCCAGCACAGCAAAGCAGATCCCAGCTGACGTGTTCTTGCTATATGGATCATCAAAAGCACCTTCTCCCACCATCACCCCCCTCCTTACCCTCTCTCACCCTTCTCTCAGCTCTGTGCCATACACAGAAATCAAATAAAGCTTCTCTTTGCAGTCCTGCAAACCCAGGTCTGATCTCGATGCTCTTGGGCTGTCCCACTCCTGCAGCTGTGGGACAAAGCTGGGAGGAGCAACATTCTCCATCCTTGGTACCCTGATGGTGGGGCCTGCACACCCACACCCCTGTAACTCCTGAGACCTGGCAGCTTCAGGGGAGAGGGTGTGGGGGGAGTCTAGAAAGGAGCTGATCCCACAGGTGGTGGGAGGTGAAGCCTGTGAGAATCCCTGTGTTTCACAGATTGGACAAAGTGCTGCTCCCCTGCTGCAATGCCCAGCAAACAGCAGTGCTGAAGCTTTAACCCAGAGAGGCCAAGCAAGTGAACAAAGCCCAAGTGATGCAGACAGGACCCTGCAAATGCCACACCCCAGCTCTGCCCAAGCAGGTGCTCCTCATTCTGGATCCCAAACTTTGGGGTGAAATGGCCTGAAGCTGCAGGCAGGGCAGAGATCTGTCAGGAGGGCTGCTCTCCCTCCAGACAGGCAAGCTCAGCTCACTTTGGTTCCTGCTTCCAAGGGCGCCACTGAAGGGTGAAGCAAACAGTGATGGGAAGAGGAGGGTATGGTCTGTGCAAGAAAAAGGATTAAAATTCTTCTGGAAGTTCTTGTGGCACTCCCCGGCTGCCGGTGGCTGCTCCTGACACAGCAGTTCCCACTGCAGTCAGCCAGCCCAGCGTTCCTGGAAAGCCAGTCCAGACACATTCTTGGCTGCATTCTGACACATTTACTACTTTGTAAATCCTACTTCTAACTCAATGAAATGAATCAGAGCAGAGTGACTGAGGGAGAGTGAGAGCAGAGCTGGCCACACAGCTTTAAAACCCTTCTACAGAAATCTGTCTGGAATGTAGGAGGAGATAAGAGAGAATTCTTTATTTTCCCCCAAACATTGGAATGATGCCTGTAGTTCATCATCTGCCCTGCAGCCAGGCTGGCAGGGCTCCATGGTTTTGAGGCCCCCAACCCCCTGCCCTGCAGCTCTGCCCAGTGCCTGGGCTGTGCCTCCTCTGTCTCAAGCTACAGCAGGGAAGGTATAGGCTGGATATTAGGAAAAAATTTTCACTGAAAGAATCATAAAGTACTGGAATGCTCTTCCCAGGGAGGTGGTAGAATCACCATCTCTGGTTGTGTTTAAAAAAAGACTGGACATGGCACTGGGTGCTGTAGTCTAGGTGAGGTGTTAGGGCACAGGTTGGACTCGATGATCCCAGAGGTCTCTTCCAACCTCATGATTCTGGGATTCTGGGATTCTGGGATTCTGTCCCCTTGGAGCAGATCCCTGTGACCCTTGTGGGGCATTGGCTGCCCTGAGCATCCCCAGCATCCACTGGCCTGAGGAGACATGGTTTTGGTTTGAAGTTTAACGCTGATGATCAGTGAGCTCATCAGTGGGTTATGATAAAGGCTGCTGCACGTCCTTGTGGAGCATCATGGATGATCCACGGGTCAGCAGCAGCACAATTCCCAACCCTCCCACCCCGAGGCACTTCCAGCCCCAGCACCTCCATGGTCCTGCAGACTGTGCTCCCTCCACTCCCACAGCCTGAGGAGGGAGCCCAGAGCAGCCCAGGGACTCTCCCTGGGGGAATTCATGTCCCAGAGCTGGGTAAAGACAGGGTTAAATCACTCAAGATCAGATACCTGAGAAGGGTCGGGACAGACACAGCTTGCACAGCCACACCCCATTCCAGGTCACCTCTTAGGGACCCTGTTGTCCCCATGGGTGGTGCAGGGACCACCAACACCTCTTGCAGCCCCTCTGAGTCCCCTGCCATGCCTGTGCCCCTCTGGCTGTTGCAACACCCAGTGCAGGGATGCTGAGGTGCCTCACTGGAATTCACCCTTGCTTTGTATTTTCCTCTGGTAAAAGTCTTGGCACACCTGTGTTCCTATAGAAACAACAAATAACACTTTGCTAATGAAACCCCCTGCTTTAATTACTCCTGCACAGTGTGAGGGAGGTGTGGAAAACAGATGTCAATTTTCTCCTGCCTTGAGCATTAATAATTAGTCCTGACCTTAGGAAACCCCATGGAGGAGGGAGCTGCAGGGGTGGCTCATGCTGACAGGCAGCAGCAGCTTGAGGCAGGTTTCAGAAAGTGGGAATTTCATCCAGAAAGATGGTTTGACTTCTCAGGCAACACTGAATTCCTCTGACAGAAAAGACCACTTTAGAAACAGACATTAATACATGGTTTTCAGCTCATTTTAGGGAACTTTTTGATGATAATTTGATTCTGGAGCCAACTTTAAATACATATAAAAAGAGGGAAATGGTTTTATCCAGATAGAATCTGCATCTGCTGATATGTAATTTTGGAGCCAGAACTTCACCTCCATTTTCCCCCAAAGTCAGACCAATTGTATGTTTGAACACCATTGTGCTACCATGAAGCTCCTGTTATGCCGTAGGACTGGAATTCTGATTGTGAATAATATTAAAAATGGGCTCACAGTGTGCACGTGCTCAAGAAGAGAGGCAGGATCTGGTTTCACACTCAGCCTTTTACTTCAAAGGGTGTGATAGAAACAACATGCAGTCCTTGTGGTTGTGTTCAATGGGAGGTCACGGAAATAACGTCCTTGAGTGGTTAATGTACTTTTAAGTCTTAATTAATGCTCATGATTTTAATTGCTGCCCTGTGGCGTTACCAAAGTATCACAGATATTCTGGGAAAGGCCTGTTTTTATGGCATAGCAGATCAATGGCAAACAAAAGATGAAAGAAAAGGCAATTTCCCATAGAGGAAGAACCGTGAATCACCTGTGTGACACAGGGGACAGTGTGACACTGTGCCACTCTGAGGGGCTTTGCTCAGGGCAAGGCTGAGCGTTTGGACTCACACAGGGGCTCTGCACCGGTTTTGTCTCTGACATTCCCCTTTCCCCACATCACCGCAGCGATCAGAGAGGACAAACCGCGGCATTGCCCGGGCAGAGGTGAGGAAATGAAGATGGGGACAAAGCACATTCCTGGCAGCGCCACGTCCCGGCCGCCCCCGGCTGCTGCTGCACCTTTTCCATCCGCACCTGGGCAGGACGAGCAGCGAGTGGGCGTCCCCTGGCGCTGTGCCCAGCGCTCACACGACAGGAACACTCCAGGGGACAGAGACAGCCAGAGCCAGCTGATCCTCCAGCGACTCCGATCCTCCAGCTCTCCGAGCTGCACGGACTTGTCTCCATCCACCAGTGAAGATAGGGAACCTCCACAGCAGCCAATCCTGATATTCCAAGGACACATCCCACTCCTGTACCGTCTCCAGCTTTCTGCAGATGGAGGGGAGGGAGCTGTGCCCTTTGAGCTCCTCAGCAATGTACCTTTGTTCTTCCTTCCATACCCTTTCTCCCCTCCTTTGGCAAATGATCTAAGGAAGAACTTGGCTGTTGGGAAGGGGCTGTTGGGGCCTGTCTGCAGAGACAGCCCAACAATCCCTCGTGTGCACACATGAGCAATCCCTTCCCCTCCACACCCTGCAGGATGAGCCAGGCACACTCAGATTGGTGGGTTCTGCCTGTGCTGTGGGTCAGCAGGGCCTGGCCACACCACTGTGCTTGGTTCTGGAGCCTTTTTGCTCACCAGAGATGATCTCTGTCTCTCCTGAAGCTCCGTTTAGGTGGGAGCCGTAAACTCCAAACTCACAGTGAAGCTGTCCTGCCTGCTCACAACTGACAGAAAAACATCATAGAAAACATCACTGGCATCAGCTACTGAGCTGTGCTCCTGTCAGCTTTGTGTTCCTGCTCACAGGGCTTACACACCAGAAGCTTTTTCCTCATGTCCTTCATCTACTTTCTGCTATCCCACATTTTCCCCAGAGATCTCATAATTTCCAGCTAGCCTCCATACCCTGTCCTTTTGGGGTGGTTTGCTAACTTCACAAAGAAGACAACCCATCCTATCACCTTTCCACAGTCCCCCACTCTTGGGTGGTCTCTGAAGTGAAGACTCCAGTGAGCCCTGGAGCACAAATTCCCTTTTCATTGCTTTTTCACGACTGCTCATCCCTCTCCCTGCAGATAAAAGAGCGGACTTTTATTTCCAGGATGGGCAGCCAAGTTCCTTCCAGCACCATTGTACTCAGGGGCTTTGGAGGTGCATTCAGGGTCTCACAACACTGCTGTCCCTGCAGGTGTGTGTGTGCAGCCCAAGCAGGGACAGGAAACTGTAGCTAGGACAAAAAGCCACAGTAAAAGAGATGCTGAGCTATTCCCTCAAATCCTCCACCGCTCTGTTTCAAAGCTCACAGTGCACAGGGAATTAAACCATAGCCCTGAGCAAGGAGCCTCCTCCTTTTAATCACACCTGACAATTTACTTGGAAACGGAAGAAGCATAAAGATGCCATTTGTAAGAGAAAAAGCTTCAAGTACAATGTGACAAAAAGCGTGAATAGAACAAAGGCAAAAATGACGATTCTGGAAGTTGGCTCGGGTTTTATGAGTGATGGAAATCGTCGGGAATGCAAGGAAAAAAAAAAAAAAGGAGAAAAAAAAGTGTGGCAACGCCTCCTGG
>NW_005054672.1:0-1750 GCF_000277835.1 Geospiza fortis | reverse complement strand
GTAGGGAAAAAGATGGGGCAGGAAAGGAGTCAGATAGATTCAGGTTACCTGATGATCCTTGCTGCGACACTGTCACCTCCTGCCTTCCTTTTTACTACTTGTGCCCCATAACTGCTCCCTGTTAGGCTCCTGATAGAGCTCTCAGCAGGCAGGGACTTGTTATCTCCTGGCCCTGCTCACTGCTGAGTGATATGCAGATGGAGATGAATAGTCATTCTCACAAATATCCTACAAATCAGATTTCCACCCCCTATCCTTTGAGGAGGTAAAGGTAGAGGTTAAAATAGAAAGAAACTGTCCTATGGGATGTTGTTCTTTGGGAGTTGCAGACACAAGAGTTCAATCCAGGATTGGAACACAGTGGGCTATGGTAGGTGCTGAAATCAGGTGTGTGCCCTGCTGTAAAATGCAGCAGATGAAGTCATGGCAAAGGTAACTTCTTTATTTTTAGCAGCTCCCTGGATGATTTTAAACAAAAGTCTTTCAGCCAAAACACCAGAATCTGCCCATCCCTCCCTGGCCTGCCATTGCTTGCCCCCCCCAGCCCTTATCACTCATCCTGAGTGAGCTCAGGTTCACTGAGGGAATGAGGTGTGGGCGGTTGGGCAATGTCATACCCCGTCTGTAAGAATAAATTCCTGGGAAACGGGGCAGGGTCAGCCCCTGGGGGGAACTCACATTCCTAAAATTTCTTGGGCTTCACCCTGGGGGAAAGGGCTTGCTTTGATGCAGAAAGCTCCTCTGCAGATTCCAGCATGTCAGTGTACTCTGATGGAGCACAGAAACATCTGGAGGCAGGAGCTGTCTCTGGATTTGAGTGATGGGTTTCACAGAAACCTTCTGCTCCTGATCCAGGGGAAGGCAGATCCTTCCCTCCCTCTCCCCTGTCAGCTGGGAAATGACCACATCAATATTCCTGGATTATTCCTTGGATATCTCCTGAAGCAGGAGAATTTACAGCTCTTCATTAGCTCGTGGCTACAGAAATTCCTGCTCACTAAATGGCCAATCATTTTCATAATGTCAGAGCAAATACTTGCACCTCAGGTGTAATTATGAAAGCCAAATGAGGTAGGCACAAGGCACTCCTTCCTTCCTCAACCCTTTTTTCCTTCTTAGCTGGGCTGCTCCCATTCCCAAAGCCTGGAGTGCTGCCAGGGCTCACCAGGGCAGGGTGACATGCCCATGGCAGTGTTCCCAGGGGACTGAGCTTGTGCTGATGGGAGATGGAAATGAGCGCCCCATCTCCTTCTTTGCAGAGCCCACATGGAAGTCCAGCCCCATGGCCCAGCACTGCTCCAGTCCTTCTCTGGATGAGATCACTCAGTGTTTGAAATGACTTTTGAACTCTTTCACTTATCCCCCATCAGATTCTTTCTGCAACTGTTGAAAATGCCAACATCGTCCTGCAGATCGACAATGCCAGGCTGGCAGCAGATGACTTCCGAACCAAGTGAGTCCAACACCTCCAAGAGCTTTTGTGAAAAAGGGGGGAAATCCTGGCTGTTCAAGGTGCTTTTTATCTGCACCTGGGGTTGCTCCACTGGAGTGGGACATTTGGGAATAGTTCATCTCTTCCTGGGCACAGCGCTGCTATTTCTGCACTGTGAGAGCTGTGCACACACATTGAATTAAAGATTCTTGGGAAAAATACACTGAGCTGGGGAAGGAAAAGACAAGAAAAATGCTCTATCAGGTGGGTATATGCAGCTGTGTGTGTTGTCCCCAGGTTTGAGTCGGAGCAGGCTCT
>NW_005054671.1:244087-256446 GCF_000277835.1 Geospiza fortis | reverse complement strand
ATTTATTTATTTATATATTTTATATATATATATTTTTTCCAATTCTTTATTTAAATAAAGAATATATTTGCCTCTTTAGGTCTCATTTTAGAAAATCTCTGAGCTGCCAATATACAAATGAGGCTCTGTCACTCACCTTCTCCTTGCAGGTGCATCACATTGGGAGGAGAACCTGGACTATTCCTTGCACAGTGGAACTGAGAAATAAAAGGATACAAGTTAATTGTAATTAACTTGTATTGTAATTCTGTAATTCTGAAACCAAGTGGACTTAGTTCTCCTGTGGTAACCCTGTGTGCTGATGACTTACAAGGACAAGGAGGATTTTGTGAATTACAGGAAAGATTGTTAGTAGACATTATATGCTTGGGTTTTCAAAAGGCCTTTGACAAGGCTCCTTGTGAAAAGGTATTAAAAAAAATAGGTTTCCATGGGATTGGAGGAGAGGTGCTTTTATGGTTTGAAGTCTGATAATGGGGTAGGAAGCAAAAAGGAAAGGCAGAACTGTCATTTTCAGGACAGAGAAGGGTCAACTCCAGTTCTCTCAGAACTGGATGTGAGGCAGGTTTTATCAAACATCTCACCCTGAGGAAGCTGGTGGGATGAATATCCCCAAATTTATGGGGATTAGCAGTCAAAAAGGGGCCGGAAGGTCAAAAAGGTGCCAGAAGATGAAGGTCAAAAAGGTGGCAGATATGCTCCAGTGCAGATGAAAGTATATTTTGTATATCGAAGTCACTGTCACATATAATTGAGCTCCAAAGAGGCATTTGGAGCCCTTGGGGAAGGCTCCTGCAGCCACCACTGGCAGGTCACTGAAATCCTTGGCTCAGAACACAGCTACAGCCAGAAAAGCAACAAAACACCATCAGAAAGGGTCCTGGAAACAGAACTGATGGGACCTGGCTGCTTTCACAAAGGAGCAGAGCAAACGCTCAGCTTGTGCTCTGCCTGCTGGTGGATCTGGTCCCAGCACCTCAACGTGGGCAGGGAGACACCAGACACAACAATGAGATTTTCAAAGGATGGAGCCACTGCCTTGCATGGAAAGGGCAAAATGGCCCCATTTTGGGGGCCCATGGCCCCATATTTATCTCCTTTCCACACTCGTTCGTTTGGTGTGGAAAGGAGAAGGAGGAGTGGGATGTAGCTGAGGTTTACAGAGTCAGTCTAATCTGGATGGGGAGCTGTTACTCAGCAAGTTGTGCCATGTGGGGGCTCAGGGACACTAATTGGAAATAACAGGAGATGGGTTTAAAGGAGATGAAAGATGTACTGCTCTCCATAGCAAGGTCTGAACTCGAAAGTAAAACTTTTAGGTTGAGATAAGAACAGTTTAATAATTGAAAACAAAGTAAAATATAATAAAAATAGTAAATAATAATGATTTAAAGATTGAAGAAATAAAGAAACAAGCGATGCACAATAAAATTGCTCACCACTCACTGACTGATGCCACATCCCATTCCTGAACTCAGATCATTCCCTTTTCTGGATAACTCCCCTAGTTTATATTCTAGGCATGGTGTTTGGTGTGGAATATCCCTTTGGCCAGTCTGGATCTCCTATCCCAGCTATGGCCCCTCCCAGGTTTTTTCTTTTCCATCCCTCCTCCCTGGCAGAGCATGGGGAAAAAAAAAAACATTGTCCTTGACTTAGGATAAACATGACTTAGCAAAAACCAAAACATCAGTGGGTTATCATCATTATTCTCCTTCTGAATCCAAAACACTGCCCTGTACCTGTCATTGAGAAGAAGTTAATTCCATCCTCACTGAAACCAGGACAGCCCCCCATCCATCTGAGGGAATGTGCTGCAAAAAGTGCCCCAGCTCAGGTGCTTTCCTCTCAGGGTCTCTCCTGTTGCCACTGCTGGAGACACAGCACTTGGTCTGGATGCTCCCAGCAGCTGGACCCAGCCAGGCTGTTCTTCTCTTCTTGTATTCCACATTTTCAGTGAAGCCTGGGCTGGTCAATCCCTACAGTACTAAAAGTAGCTCAGTAGAGCTGTCACCCCAGTGCAGGTGGGCTCAGTACCAGACTAAGGGGTTTTTAAAGTGGGGAGAATTGTGGTTGCTCATCTTCACAGGTTTCCTGGGCACAGTCTAAAGTTTCCTCGTGTTACCTTTATTTTATAGAGGTGAGAACACGCTTTTTACTTGTGTGTGAAAGTCATGAAATGACAGTGAGTAGTCACTTCTCAGAAGTCTCTTCTCACAGACAGTGACAGCCCCTTCTGTGGAGCTTTTTAAAATACAGAATAAACTGTGAATTAGCAAAGACACACTTCTGTCTGAGTCACCAGCCCAGTCCAAATGACATCTCAAAGCTGTGTTGTGCTGGAAAGGCTCATAACTGTGGAAGCCAATTTGAAAAGTACTTATTCTTAATAAATGACAAGGAGTAACTCCAGCAGAAAGGAGCTGGGCTGGCACAAGACTCCTTCCCTCTTGGTGTAAAAGTCAACCCACAATGTCAAACGCTTTGGCTGCCTATGGGGTGCCAATACTGTCTGTAGGAGATAAAAAGCAAGTATGCATTGAGGGCACAATAGTATGGAGGGCTAAGCTACAGTCTTTATGTAAGACATTCAAAACTAATCCACAAGCCTGCAAAAAAGGACAAAAGCCCCTAGGGTTTATGATGAGAAATACGTGTTAAAGGCTTAGGGATCTAATGTGCCTCGCTTTTCCACCATAAAGATTTTTTGTGAGATTTCTGGAACATGAAGTCAGATGCTGCTGCCAAATCTGCAGCCACAGGGGGCTCTCAAGTCATGAAAAACAGCTCTTTATTCCCTTAACTTATTTGGATTTATAGGATTACTGTGCTGAGGGCTGGCTCGATGCTGAGCACCCTCCCACATTTCAACTGGCTCTTGAGAGAACTCTCAGCAGTTGTTTTTCCCACTGAAGCAGGGATCCTGAGAGCATCACAACTGGAGGGCTTCATGCTCAAGTGATCTCTCAGTGTCTCACCCCAGCACCTCCATTCACATTCCTCTGTGCTGGGTGAGCTGAGGGATTTCATGGTTTATTGACAAAATTGTGAGATCCACACTCAGGCAGAAAAAAAAGCCAGGATTGCCTTGCAGAATTGTGCTGCATCTTAGAGGGGAAATATTTATCTGGCAACAGTAGTGTTTCTTATAGCTTTAAAGGCCCAAAAAAGCCTCCAAACCTGAGTTGCATGTGGACACTCACTGGCAACGTGCACAGAGCACTGCCAAAGACTCCTCTGGAACCCTGAAACCTTTTGAACCCCTGGAGAAGGTCTTGGTTATAAACAAACCACTGCATTTTTTAGTCTCTTCATCTTCCATGTGGCCTTGAAGCTTGTACTGCTGTAGGTCTCCCCTCTTTGGTGACCAGTGACAGAACCTGAGGCTGAAGTTGTGCCAGGGGAGGTTGAGGTTGGATATCAGGAAAAGTTTTTCACCCAGAGGGTGTTTGGGCACTGGAACTGCTCCCCAGGGCAGTGCTCACAGCACCAAGCCTGGCAGAATTCCAGAAGGGTTTGACAAAGCTGTGCAGGGCCAGGAGCTGGACTCAATGGTCCTGATGGGTCCCTTCCAACTCAGCATATTCTGTGATTCTGTGCTTCTGTGATCTTTGTTGCTACACTGATACACACTACAGATGGTTTGTACATCTGAGCCAGATTCTGTCTCATTTAAATTTTTTTTTCTCTTAACTTTTTCTCCTTCATTTCCTATTCCTCCAAACTGATGCACTTTCGCTCCCGTTCTGTTTGCAGCTTTCATGTGTCACATTCTGCTCTTATTGCAGTGGTAAAAACCTGGTGGGCTTGGCATGACACCAGTGTAAGCTGGTCAGAAGTGCTGTCCTGGCAGCTGAGCTGGGTTTTTGGGGTCATCAGCACCCCAAGGGTGGATCCTTGGGTGGGTGCTCCTGCCCCTGCGGCAGTGCTGCCTTTGGAGCTGCTGGCAGGGTTGCACAGTCAGTGACTCCCTAAAGTCAGAGAACAAAACTCAAATCTGCATGTTCAGAGACGCCTGCAGCTCTTGGAGAGGCAGTAACACTGAGGGGGAGGTGCTGAGCAGAGTTCCAGCAGTAACCTCTTACCTAACTGAAGTCACAGCAGCAAACCTGGCTGTAGCCTACGCTGCTGTCTCCATTCTCTCTGCTTCTATTGTTTCTCAATTTATTTCCCTTATTTCCTAAGGAAAATAAAGCCTGAGCATCTCTTCATTTCAGCTTCTTCTACCCAGAAACGTAGCCAGAGAAATGGGGCTACTGAGAGAGAAGTAAGGAGAAGTAGAAATGCATTCACATCTAGTTACATTATATAGTTATATTTCTGTTTCTATTTCTTTCCAGATGCTTTACTATGACTGCCTCCTTCAGTTCTATTTCCTTTTAACTCCCTATTAAGGTTTTCCTTATTCTGCAAGCCAGTAGTATACCAAAGGTTATACTGAGTTCATGGTGGGATAGAGACCTCAGTTAAATGTCATGGTTTCTTCTAGTAAATCAGAAATAAGCATATTTTCAGTCCCTTGAGATTACACTGTCAGATCACAAATATCCAAACCATTTACTGTTAGCTGATTAGAACATGAGCAATTACAACAGCTTTGCCCAAAAATGGCCCCCCTCCACCCCAGCCTTAAAACCCACTTTAAAGCCTTTATTAATTACAAAAATACTTCAATGATTTAACAGATGAAAATAGTAACAAGTACCAAAAGACCAGATGATGCTTTTGGTTATATCACATAATTGAGTTTAAAAAATGGAGAGGAGCCAATTCTATAAAGTAGGAGTAAAGCAGGCTGATAACATTATGGCTCAAAGGGAAGAATGGCTTTCATCAATTCTACTGCAGAGTCCTGGCTTTTTTCTGCTGCTAGCCTTAAGTGCCTAATTGTTCAACACAGTTTCCTGACAGATTCAGCTTTCCCTTATCCCCATGTGGACTTCCAGGGCTCTTTACACAGAAAAAATAACAGTTTACCAAGCTATGCAACATTCATGAACTTTCAACATTACTTTTCATTAGGCCCTTTTAGTAAATGACATTCCCAATGTGTGGTGGCTGGAATAAAATAATTCAGAGCCCATAAGTATTGCCAACGAGCCTTCCATGACTCTTTACTCAGGAGCCTTCTGCTCCTGGTTGTACTTAATCAGTGCAAGCAGCAGTCGAAAATAAAAACCTCTTCTTTTTTTTTGCAAGAGAAGAAGGAACAGCAGCAGAGTAACCTGTAATTCCTACATTAATTAGCAGGTCACAGTGATTTAGTGAGTAGGCAGGGCTTGCCACAATTATCTGTTCCTTCCTTTTCACTGCTCTTTGCAGGGCTGGATGTCTCTAGCTTTGCTGGGACCATGATGGATTCAGGAATAAATATGAAATGAAGTTGCATACAGGAGTTCACACTCCTTGGAGCACATTTCAGGCTCTCAAGCATATCACATTGCATCAGTTTCTCTGGAGCTCTTGTTTCAGGCCCTCAGGCAGATAACATTGCATCAATTTCATATTTTAAAGCTTAAAGCTTTCTGTAAGGGCAAGAAACTTGGCATTTCTTTTTCATGAAAATGCAGAACCTGATGTAATTGTATGGCACTGTGAGCTGGAGCCCAAAATAACTGCATTGTACTGCCTTGACCATAAAATTACTGAAGGATTTGCAGTACTCCCTGAAAGTTCCTGCAGAAGAACAGCTCTACCAGTACAAGAGCTAGCAGGACTGTAAGTCATTTAAACAGTGCAGGGGCTGCAAAAAACTGGGCAGTGTCTCCTGTGTGCACCCCACTGTGCCAGCTCAGATGCCCCTGAAGCATTCAAGGAGCCCCAGCGTGGCAGCCATGGGAATGTCCCATCTTCACAGGGGACATTTCTTAGGGGTCCTGGGTGGCTTTGTCCTGTCATGCTCTGTGACAGCACTGAGGATAAAAGGAGAGCCACACCATTCTAGAGAGCCCAAGCCTTCCTCTGCAATATTCCTATGGAAACTTGGAATGCCTGGATGCTGTTCTGGGCACACCCAGAGGTCCAAGCTGCCTGGCATGTTCAGTGAGGCAAGAGATGAAAGGCTTCCAGGAACATGATTTTCCCTCTCCTTTGACTTTGTGTGATGCTGACAAATGCTGTCCCCCATCAAGGAAGCACTCAGCAAAGTGTGGCTTTTATTTTTTTCTATTTAGAAAATCTCTATTGCTTTCAGATTCCAGCCTGCTCTTAATGAGTGCTGACAGCTTGACTTTGCCAAAACTGATATTCAGATTCTTAAACTATTATCTTTATTTGACTCTGCATTGCACAGAGTAATTTCAGTTTAATTATTTCCAGGATGTGGATTAAAGAAATTGTAAGGGGTGATATGTCAAACACAAGGTAGATTCTTCATCACCTAAAAAAAAAATATCAATTTTATAGATGAGAAAAGTAATTTGATTTAATATTTTGCCAAACAGGTCTAATTCTCTTAATACTTTACTTCTATAGAATAAGCTTTGAAACAATAATATTCCTCTATGGTAAATATCTGATGCTTACTTCTATTTTGTTATTTGCTAAGAAGGAATTACTTGTTAGGTCTTCCAACATTTTAGTTCATAATATAGTTCAAACTCTGTTTTCTGTAAGGGTGCTGCACAACTTGTGTCAAAATAATTTGGTGATAGAGCTGGTAACCAATCTATGTGTCAGACAAAGCAAATAAATGTCGCTAACACATGAAAATTACTTACACAATGAGTCCAAATGTGTTTTTTAAGGGTTGCATTTTATACTCACAGGAAATTTTTGGAGCAAGTATTTTTAGTTTTCAGGTAGCTTCCACTGGACAGAGAGAATCCCTTGCTCTTTGGATTTGCTAGGCCTGGCTTGTGTTCCATGAGGAGAATTTAATCAATAACAACACGATAAAACAGAATTTCCTGGTTAAATACGAGATGTATCCTGGGAATAAATCTCACACAAAAAAAAAAACTGAGCACCAACAAATAGCAAATTTGAAAACGCTCTCTGAGAGATGCTAATATGAATCTCTAGATTGAGAGAATATGATTGCATGCATCTGATACCACTTAGTCCTTAACTGCATTCAATTAAATCAGCTGTTCAGGAGCTCACTATCCCTTCTCAGATTCTCAGACAGCTGCTGCAGAAGTTCTGATAGGTCTGAGTTCATAAGTAATTTATTAGAGTTAGTCTCATGCTTGTCAAAAGCATCAAAACTTATAAAAGTATTCTGGTAGATAATTTCTAGCAGTAGAAAGCTTTTCCCTCTCAGAAACCTCTGTGATGGTCATGAATACCTGCTGTAATTTTGTGACTATTGGTGCTAAATTTGCTTGTCTTGCCCAACTGGGTCTTCTTCCAGTCTGTAAGAAGACTGAGATTCTGGAAAGCTTTTTGGGTTTGGGGTGTTTTTTTGTTTTGTTGGGGTTTTTTTGTCCCCCTTTTTTTTCCCCCAGAAGAATCAGGAGATTTTTTTTGTTCGGAAAAAAATTCCAGAGGCACTGGGAAAAAAGCTCCCATTTTCTCAAGTAGCAAGGTCTATGTTATAAAAACTGAGCAGGGAGCTAGAGCCATGAGTCTGCTCCCTCAGCCTTTGTTTATAACATTTCCAGTGTTAAAGCTGCAACTTCTGCAAGCAGAGCAGGAGAAGGTGGATCTTGAAATACAGGATGAGATGGTGCAAAGCCCTGTGGACAGTGCGCATAAAATAAAAATATTTTATTCTTCCATGAGACAGCAAAACTACTTAGATCTGCAAATCCTGCACCTTTACCCAGCTTTCTGCTCTTGGTGGGATGGAGGATACCCAAGTTGTGCCCTAGGGTGGAGGTGGGACATGGCTGGACCAAAGAGTTCTGCCTCTCTTTGGGATCTCACAGTCACAGGCTGTGCACTTGTTACCCTTCTTCTAAACAATTTTTGTCTTCTTGCAATAAATCTGAGATTTTCAGGGAAATCTGGTTTAACTTTTCCTAAAGACTTTTCCCATAAACTGTCACAGAGTTAAGCTATATTTCCCCCCCTGATTTTCAGCATTCTTGTATTTTTCACTCTGATTATTTCAGGTTTTTTCATCACCTGGTGTTTTGAGGCACCAGTAGTGGTACTGTTGGTGTAAGAGGGTGATAAGGAGAAAAAATAGATTTTATCAGATAGAAATGGAAAAACAGGTCACTTTTCAGGCAATTAAAAACTGGCCAAGAATTTTAATGAAATAGTACTTTAGATTTCCTTCTCATGCGCTCTTGTATCCGTTGTGCCTCAGCCCTGACCTTATAGACTGCAGTTTGCAGCTAATGGACCTCATGATAGCTTTTGATTTTCCCAGGGTGTCTGGAGGTGGCTATCTCACAGCCCATGCCAGGAAACATCAATGTCTCAGTCTTTACAAAGCCTAATGGCTCACAAGCACCTGACTTCCAGCTGTAGGAATATGATATTTTAAACTGCTGCCTTTCTTGTCCTTTCGGATTCTTACCCCAATCAGTTGAATGTCAGTCAAATTAATCCACAAAACACAGAGGATGAAAAATTATTAACTTTGCTCCTGCTTGTTTTGCAGAATCAAGTCCATTTGTCTTATGCTTGCAGGCTCTGGACAGTTTAATGAAGTGTTGACGTGTACTAATGCCAGGCAGGGAACTGCAGCACTCCTGTTTGCAGGGTTACTTCTCCTCATTTCAGACTGGGCACATCAGCATCCTGTAGCAAGCACTGGAAACTATCACAGGCAAAATACAGAACATTTTGAAGTACACTCTCCAGGGTTTTTGAACAAGGAGAAGAAATTTAATTAATATACTACTGGGATTTTACACATTTTTACCATATGTGATGAAAAGCAGCAAGGAGTTTATGGGACAGGACATGGCTAGAGTACCTTACAGAAGACGAAAAAAAACATCAGTTGAAATCCTGAGGCTTTCTCAGTGTGATTCCAGTATTTCAGCCAGTTTGTTGAGTTTTTACATCTGTGGTGTCACAATGTCTACAATGAAAACATTGTATAAAATATGAGGTGTACTTGCAAAAAGAAATAGCTGAATGGGCTAAATTGTGCTGCTTCTCCAGATGCCATACACCAATCCCAACCTTGTATCAACTTCTTGATGCACAAAGGTACAGATTAGTTTTGAATCAATGCCAGAAAATCCAGACTTTGACCAGTCATAATTGTTTTGACCAAGAATTGGTCAAATAGAAGAACTTGGTTTTCAGATGCAATTTAATGTAATAATTTCCGTTTGCTACCGTTTGCTCTTAAATTTTTCTGAAGTGAACCATTGCCTGGCAGGAACTATTTGGATAGCAGGTAACAAGGGTTTTATATTGTGAAGCAGAACTTAGTGGGGGATCACTTTTACTAACCTTTTCAGAAGCTCTCCAAGGAGATTTTCTCAGCACATAGGAAGCAGCTTGCTTTTAGCAGAACTGTGCTTTGCCAGCAAAGTGTTGCGCTGCAATCACAGCTCTTGGATTAAAACAGAGCACAGATTTAAAGCTCTGAGTCACATGAAGAGGGCTGCATCCCTGCACATTTTTTTTCTGGCCACTTGTATTTGTGAATAGCACAAAATGCACAGCCTTACCCCAAAAAATTGTGTGGGACTCATTCAGGATTGCCAGGCACTTTGCTATTTTTCATAAATTGAAGAATGTTTTTAACTCCAACAGAGACCATCAGCAGCAGTCACTTGTGGACACTCACATATCAGAAAGGCTGTTGCGCTTTGCAAGGCAGGGGACAGCACTGCTTTCCTCCCATTGTGCTGCCAGAAGCAGTTTTCCCTTTCTTTCCTGCTCTGGTTACCAGACCAAGGCAGAGGTCTGAAAGGTGGAGGACTTAAAATAACCAGGAGAAATAAGTTACTCCTAATCTGGGTCTGCTTTACCAGGCCTGCCCCCTGAAGAGTCAGAAGTCAGCTAGTTAGGCTCTGAGAGTGCTGCTTTAGAAAGGAGGAGAAATTCTTCTGTGAGCATTATTGCCGCTGGGATGGAGTGATTTATCTTCCCCAAAGCTGTGTAAGAACTCTGTCCTCACAGAAGCATCCAGGATGCAAAAATCTGACAAGAAGGTGCAATGATTTATTAAAAGTCTTTGCAAGGAGGCCTGATCTGTCTCACAGCCACTCTCCAATTGCCCCTGGATGGTATTCCCTAGAAGGGAATGTCAAAAGGAGGTCCAGTGTTTTACCACGCTGCATTGGTGACATGCATCAAGCAGTAAGAGAACAAACACAATCTATACCTTTGTGTCAAAAAGTTTATGCAGGGTTGGGATTGGTGTATGGCATCTGGAGAAGCAGCACAATTTAGCCCATTCAGTTTTTTATTTTTGTAAGTATGCCTCATATTTTATAAAGAATAAAAATACTTGGGGCGGCAGAAGCCCTGCAAGAGTTGCCCACTTTTCCTCTTCTAGGAGACAATATCACCCCTGACAGTAAATAAAAATCACCTCCCCCTCATCTCCTCCTCCATATCTGCTCTCCTACCCTGAGTTCTCTTCCTTTCTAGCTTTCCTATTGACGAGGATTTTTTTAAACTTTCCTTATAAAACCAAAGACTGACCTGCTTCAGTGCCCTCACAAGAAGGTTATGATGACAAAATTATACCTTTTAGGGAGTTTGGAGAGATAACTTTGACAGTTAAAATGCAATTGCAGCTTGTTACTTAATTACCTGGTACCTTCCCCAACACTCCTTGACCAGGATGGAGCTGGCAGGTGAGATACAAAAATCTTGGGCTGCTGTTGATATTTGCTGCCCCGAGGTGTGCGGAATGTCTCTGCTTTGGCCCGCGCAACTGAAGAACGAGGCTGGACTCTTCACTTTTCAGTCTTGAGCTTGTTTATTAACTCTTATCTATAAAATTTTCTTTCTGCCCAGCTGAGATCTGCTCAGCAGGGCAGCCAAAGGCACTCTGACCACCCTCGGGGCGGTGTTGTCTTTTTATACTACAAACTATGTACATCATATTTACTTTTAATTCCCAAAACCTATCACCTATGTTAGACAGTGCACTTCTACTCTAAACCAATCCTCAAGTGCCAGCATCACAGCAGAAAATGGACAACAAGAGGAAGAAGGAAGGCTAGATGCCCAAGTTCCTCAATCTTGTCCCCATAACCCCCATACCAAAAATCCTAAAATCTACATTTTCACCCTGTGATCATTTTGTTATTACACTATTCAAACCTGTGTGATTTCACATTCTCATACAAAGCTGGTAATTTGCTCCACAGGTCAAAATCAAATCCCCAGGTGTTCTGGGCAGCGTGCCAGGGTCTCTGAGCCCCTGGAGGGGTCCTCAGCAACTCTGGACACCCGGAGGGATGTACTGAGTTCTGACACAAAAGGAGCACAGAATTGTGCAGATTGGGAAGGTTCTGTAAGATCATCGAGGCCAACACTAACTGAGCAGTGCCAAGCCCATCACTAAACCATGTCCTAAGTGCTGCACAGACTTCCAGGGATGGTGACTCAACCACTTCTGTGCATAGGCTGTTCCAATATTTTACAACCCTTTTGGTGAGTAAATCTGTCCCAATATCCAACCTAAACCTTCCCTAGCACAACTTGAGGCTGTTTCCTCTCCTCCTGTGACTTGTTACTTGAAAGAAGAGAACACCCATTTGGCTTAAACCTTTCAGGGAGTTGTAGAGAGTGGTAAGACCACCCTAAGCCTTCTTTTCTCCAGGCCAAACACCCCCAGCTCCCTCAGCTGCTCCTCATCAGACTTGTGCCCCAGACCCTTCCCCAGCTCCACTGCCCTTCTCTGGACATGCTCCAGCACCTCAATGCCTTTCTTAATAGTGAGAGGGCCAGAACTGGACACAAGATTTGAGGTGTGGCCTCCCTGGTACAGTTTTCCTACAGGGTCCCAGTGAGGATGATGTTCAGGGAACAGCTGCTGTGGGGCCTCCTGCTCTTTTTGGGGTGTGTGGCCAAAGAGCTCCGAGTGACGCTGGTTTCTGCCTTGCTTCTCTCCTGCCAGCTGCCAAGTGTATTTTTGGCAGTGTGTTTCCCTGAGCCTGCCAGCTTCATTCTTCCTGAGATCCTAATAAATTCTGGCTACTGCTCTGGGGCCATGGCTTGTGCTTCCAGGCTGATTTCTGCTTGTCTGCTGGAGCCTGACTGCAGGGAAATGCATACCCCTGCCTCAATGGCAGGCTGACAGTTTTTCAAGCACTTCTTGAACCTCATCCAGACAGAGCTCACCAGGGGGACAGCTCACACTGCTCCTGCCAGCAAGGAGAATCCAAAGTGTTTCTTGCACCCTGGGTCAGATCTCTCCTGGGCAGTGAAGTCCTGCTGCTTCCCCCAGGGCAGAGGAAGAAAGATCTGCACCCTGCACCCATGTGAGG
>NW_005054671.1:226662-244045 GCF_000277835.1 Geospiza fortis | reverse complement strand
TGCCACTGCTGGCATGCACCAGGCTGAGCTGGCAGGGATGGCATTGGAAAGGTAGGAAGGCTACCTGTTCAAAAAGGTAGGAAGGAAAAGGTAGAAAAGACTGAGGGGAAGAAGATAAGAAAGTGAGAGATGTGGAAGTGCCCCATCTTCTTCCCCACACTCTGGCCACCTGGAAGTTACAGGATCAGAAAACATCAGGGGAACCGAAGAGCTGCTCATTACTATTTTTGCTCTGCTAGGCTTCCAATGCATTTGTGCTGCTGCAGCAAAGGTGACCTGAAGAAAAAAACACTGAATCCTCTCTAACAACCTGTGATCTTTCTGTCTGTGGCTTGTGTTTTCCTTGTCAAAATTCCCATAGCTTTAGTGCTAGGACACTGGCTCCTGGCCTGTGTACAGATATGTGTTAACTACATTTTCTGTGGCATCCATCACGCACTGCTGCCAGCTCCGTTGTTTTTGCCTGCACTATGGATGTTCCCTGAGAGCTTATCAGGAAAGTGCTTGCTGCTTTTCCACTGCTCTCTGCTTGCTTGCATCAACCCCCTCCTGTATTACATTCTTCCTTCAGTCTGGTATCACTTGTGCTGGGAAGATTGTGCTGACAGTCTGCAAGATTTGGATTTGCTTCTATTTTACAGTGTCATGTTTTGCTGTATGACAAGTCCTGCAAATCCATGGGCAGGTTACTTGAGGCTGGACCAGAGGAAGGTTTTCCAGATGTCCCTTGCCTCATGATGAAGCTGCCATACTCAAAATGCAGTGATGTGCAGCACTTGTGCTCTGCCTAGAACCCCTCCAGAATTCTTGTCCCTGGCTTACAGAAGCACATCCCTTAGCTGAAAATGTCTCAGTCTAGGATCAAATATTCCAACTCTCTGTTCAGATATTGCCTCTCCTCCTTCATTGAGCTCAGCCCTATTGAGAGGCAGCGTGACCCTTCCCAGCACTAACCTGCTGCAGTGCTGCAGAGTGCAGAGAAATTGTTGAGAAATTGTGCTCTCTGCTTCCACGTGCCATAACCACTGGAGCTGATCATGGGCTCAGGAGGAGTGAAAATGTTATTTATATATATTTATATGTTACATTTCACTCACTGCTTCCAGCCTCTCCTTTGTGAATGGTAGCTACCAGCAGAACAGGTGGTGGCTGAAGGTGCCTTCAGATAATTCTTCTTTCTCTATGCCAAAAGCTTTTGTGGAGTTTGCTTCCTTTCCCAGCTCTCACTTTGACTGCTGTAATCTCACCTGTTTCACAGGCTGTTGTCACATATGGAGGAGCAGGCAAATCAAAGGGAATCGGCAGAGCTCCAGAAAAGCTCAGGTGGTAACGGTGAAAGTTCAAGTCACCTAAATCGTGAAGCAAAATAGGCCATGAAATCATGGAATCCTAGAATACCTCAAGCTGGAATGGACACACAGGATCATCGAATCAAACTCCTGAAAAGAGGAGGGGAAAGAGGAGAAATGAATATTGCTTGGCATCTGCAACAGATTTCCATATAGAAAAATCAGGGTCCAGACTCCCATCCGTAAGCAGGCTGCTGAGTGAGATATTTGCCCTTGAGCACTATTTGAACACCTCGTGGCTGAAGATTAAATGTAGAACTGTTTATGGGTGGATGCAGATTTTTCTGAGGCACTTGCTGAAGCCAGAGGAATCTTCCAGAGCAACAAAGCCTCTGTGTCTTCATCCTTGAGGATGCCAAGGTGCCTCCTGCTTGAGGTGAGGGGAAAGGTCCTCCTGTAATGACCCCTGGTTTGAAGAGTCCTATCCTGGTGACACCATACTCTGTCCCTTCTCAGCTCAGGTGCCAGACTGTCATTTTTCCTCTGTCCCCTCCCCAGGTGAGTCCTAGCCTTGTTTTTTGGCAGAAAACCCTGCAGCAATCACATTTGTTTTGGCAACACCACGTGGAGTTTGCACGGAAGCCTCCTCCCTGCCTGCCTGCTTGGTGCAGTTTTCAAATCAGGTCATGATCCTCTTTCAAGGACAGGCTGCTAGGGCAGGAGGTTATTAGCAATTATTCCACAGCCGAGTGCAGCTCATCCACAGAACAACCACAGCTTTTGTAACCAGGCCTCTTTGCCATGATTTTAAACTGAACGGTTGCACTGGCGATGTTATGAAGATAATGACCTTCAGGGGTTGATCCGAATTTTTTTTTTTTTGCTTGGAGCAGGGAAGGGATTTGTTTTATTTCACTATTCCTGTGTAATCTTGTAATGCATGGCAATTTATAAATACTTCAGTAAGGAAGTTTGTAGGAATAAAGGTCATTTTCTAGAACCATTTCCCGGAACAGTAAAGGGTGTATTTTCAGCAGCGAGTAACAAAAGCATCAAGTACAGAAAACTGAGTTACTTAAGAAGTTTCTCTCCATGTCAAATAAAAAGTGAGTTATTATCATTCTAAAAGGTCTCTGACTGCCAGCAGTGCTTATTTCACCTGACAGTAATAGCAGTTTTGTAAATGTAACTTAATTCTATTCAAGCACTTGGACACAGGGCCAGGTCACAAGGAAGGCTGAAAACTTTCTGTGCTCCTGACAGTCAATAGAATTAAGAGGCATTTATCTCCTTCCAAAATCTGGACCTTGAACTCTCCCACACGCACATTTGCTCCCATTTTTCTTTTTGTGGTAAGGTTGGGTCATCTAGCCAGTAACTCCATTGGCTTGAGGAGTGCCAGCAACACAGCAGGACAATTTAGAGAAATATAGACATCTGTAATTAAGATTAATTGTTGGGGCCAAAGGGGAAGTTTCCAATAGTTTGTGCTTGAATTTAAAGAGTCTGCTTGCTTCAGCAGCACTGATTCCATCAGTTCCTGTTTTGTAGATTTTGGAATCTGAATATTCTTCTAAACAGGTAATTTAAATTCACATTCCTGGAATTCATGTCCTTGTAATAAGAGGTGAGATATTATTGATAATACTTCTTGCCACAATTCTGAGTTTGATGATTACTCCCCAGCACAGATGTCTGTCCCCTGAAAAAACAGATAAAATTATAGTGAAGATGGGTGACTGCATAGAGGAGTAAGGGAAAAAAAAAAAGATCCAGGATGGAGGACTTGGCATTTTTTAATTTAGTTTGTCATAGAATTGCTCCAAACAGAAAATTTTCCATTATGCAGTTTTCTCTACACATTACCTAGGGACTCCTCAATAAAAGAGTGATCTTTGACTGCACCCTGGGATAGTGGTGAGCTGGGAAGGAGGCAGCTGGGAGAATGAACTATTTATTCCTTCCTCTGAAGAAGTTCCTATTTTTTCACTCTGGCTGGGGATCTCCTCAGTTCATTTGGACCAAATTGAGAATTAGGTATATCCCTTCAGGGAAAATGTCACTGACCAATGGAACAAGGAGTTCTGAAAAACACATTTCGATCATTTTTAGTTTGGTTTCTGCTTTTTTTTTTTTGCTTGTCTGTGTTTCTCAGTAAATGGGAGAGACTTGCATCTAACCTGGTAGGAGTAGCTCTTACAATTGTATTTTTCCTTACTGTAGCAGTCCCATCATTCTCTTGTACAGCTGAAAGGTGGAAACACACAAGGAAGATACCCAGGACAAGTGCAAATAAATAATTTTTATCCAGTACACACATTGTAGTTACTGTGTTTTCAACACACCAAAAAAGCTGGTATGGACAAAATCAGAAGGATACATGAAGTCCCAGCTCAGGTGGTAACAGAAATAGAGCCCTTGGTTTATTTTTATAGGTCTGCTTATGAATTTGGCATTTTCTGAACTCCTCAGAACAGTTTTGTGACGCAGGTTCCTGATCTGGTTTTGTAACAGAATTTCTGTGTGATGTGGCAAAAAAGACAGACTCTGTCCCACTTAAAAGGAAAAGGTTACTGATCCCCCCCTACAGGTGTTGCCCAGACTGTTCATCTCTGGGCTGCTTAGGTGTTATTTTGAGGTGGTTTCTATTACACACAAAGCATTGTGACTTCACTGAGAGGAACATGCACTCAGAAAGGGATGCTGCTCAAGTTTTGCTGAGAGATGGAGAACACAACAGTTTTAGTAGGACTACATTTACCCCACAAACCAATATTCAGCTAAACAAAACCAAAGCTGGGAAGACTTCACTGATTTCTCTGAATTGTGTACTGAACTGACAAAGAATTTCTAAGCACTCTTACTTGTTTTGATATCTTGTCTTAATTATAACTTTCACCACTTAAAAAGCAAAGGCAATTCATTGACCATCAAAACCAAAGCAAGAAGCATGCCTGTGCTGTAGCTAAATACAAATACTGAGATGTTCACTCCCACAGACTGCTTAAAGACAAAGGAGGTAGATGATACAGAAAATAGATTATTTATATGCCATTTGTTTCTTCTGTCTGCTCAAGCTGTTTGTTCCAATCCAATACCTCCCAATGAGGAGTCCTATAAACATCAAACATCCTGTGGGATGGAAATTGGACTTTTGCTTTTGGTTTTGGTTTTTTTTTAATTCTTCCTTGGTTTGTGGGCATGAGAGAAGGAGAAATTTTAAACAGAAAAATTGTGTCAGAGGAGTAAGACGAGATCAGAGTTCAATGCACTAATTTCAGTGCAGTTCCTTTCCAGTATCCTTGTTGCCACAGTCTCCTTCTCTCACAAATTCAATCCCTCTATATCCCTTCCCACACCCAGACCCTGATTTTACCCAGTGCTCAGTTTAATGTCAATATTTTTTTCATACTCTGTGTCTAATTTTCAGATGCAGATTTGACCAGAACCAATATTGCACATAATAGAAAATAAACCAGCAAAATGGATTTACAGTCTTGAATTCCCCAGCTTCCTAAAAACCCCTTCTGCAGAGATGCATGGTGTCAGTGTGTGTGGAATACCAGCTGTCTGAGGCTGCCAAGAAATTCTGAGAAATAACTCACAAGGGCATGCTGAAGAAACTGGCAGAAAATCTGGGGCTGAGGGGCATCCTCTGCAAAGATTGAATTCTGGATTATTTCATGTGCCCTGCTGGATCTTTCAAGTTTCAAAAGTTTCAAGGCCGTGCTGCTGGATTTCATCTTAAACACTTGAGCAAAACTTCTGCTACAGTCTATTCTTTCTGAAAAGCCTGTCATAAAAGTTCCTGTCACAGCATAAGGAATGATACCAAAGTCCCTCTGCAGCAATAAATATTGCAGCCACAGCAGACAGGAGGCAGCAATTGACCTTTGGTCTTCTCTACGATGACACAAATCTGGTGTCAGCTTGCCTTGATCAATTACTCAAGATGCAAGGTAGTCCCAGTGAAAGCAGGACCTAATGTTTTAAATATTAGTATTACATGTTAGGAAGTAGCCTTGTAAAAAGTAAAGATTTTGTGATAGGACTATTTGAATTGAAAAGCCAGAGTCAGGCTTTTAGGCTCTGGAGTTGACGTGAATATGTCCTGCAGTGAGGGAATAAAATCATCTTGCTCTTACCTACTGCTTTAAATAAAAGATCAGAAACCCTAACTCCTTTCTTAAAAACCTTAAGCTACAAGACTTCTGCTCTCCAAATCAGTGTGCTCACTTAACATGCAGTGAGCTAGACTTGAAAGGTCACAAGGTAGCACTGAATCATTATCTATTTGAAAGAATTAAGAGATAAGGGGGGGGAAAAAGTCAAGTCTATTTTTAGCTTTGAAATTTACAGCCATGATAGCATCTGGCCAAATGAAAGTGATCTGATCAAAATGCTGAAAGGCAAAGATATCTATCCCTCATGCATCTTTTAAAAGCACTGCTAGCCAAGATGTTGGAACTGTAGGGAAGAAGTTAATCTTACCTTCAACTGAAAGATTTACTAAAGCCTGTGGCAAAGAATTTAAATGCTAACAGATCAATTTCTCTTGCAGAAATACAATTCTACTGATTCCTTTACATTTGTTATTAATCTAAATGCAAGGCTCCACAGAAAAGGCAATTCATCTTTCTATAATAAGACCACATGAAATTATGCAGGTATTAAGAGCTTCTTTTTCACTTCAGAGTTGTAGGATTAGGCTGCTTTAAGTAGCTGAAGGTAGGCAAGTCACTGAGACTCTCCAATCCCACATCTCAAATCCAATCCAACCCAATCCAATCCCCCAACCTGTAGGGAAGAAACTGCTTGAGCACTGCAAAAAAAGTTATACCAGTGTATCAGGCTATACATGAGGATGCATTTTTAAGGAAATGCTTATTCAAATGAGGTTGGAAAATGGTGAGAACTGGGATCACTTTGATATATTTTAAAATAAATGGCATAATCCAAATTTGTTTCCCAGGGCAGTTCTGGCCCCTGCACTTTTGCTCCCTCCCTTGCATAGACAATTCATTATTTTAGCAGAAGTCGATTTTCCCAGGGAGCCATGGCCACAAAAGTATGTTGCCTTCTAGAAAGTTGCAAGACTAGGTCCAACACATGAATGCAAACACTGATCTCAACCCTACTCCAAGGGAATTTCTGTGGCTTTGGGTGGTGTTGCCTTGGACACCAACATTTAAAGCAATAGCTACTGCACTGTCAACTAGACAGAGGTTTTAAAAAGTACCTTGCAAAAGGTATTTATTCCCTTCATAGGTACAGACTGTGAAAGTCTGTTTATTTTAAAATCTGGTTTAAAATTTTAAAATAAAACCTCCCATGGAAACATCTTGTTTCTCTAGCAGATGTTTCCATGTTGTCCTGTATCACGAAAATGCCATGTTCCAGCAGTATGGAAGAGTTACCAATAATTTCCTGCATTCTTCACAGAAACAGGGGAAGAAAGGATTTAATGAGCATGGTAAGAAATAGGATCTCTTGGTGAGAAAAATTAAATTTGCAGTGTTGGTGATCTTCAAGTTGCGGGAGAAGAAGATCCATTGCTGTCCATTTTGGACCAAAATTACACAGGATTTTTGTTTCTTCTTCTTTTATGTTTTGTCTTTGACATCCTTGCTATAAGACCATGTTTAGTCTTCTCCATGATGAGCAGCCCAGCAAGCCCAGGCACTGATGATAGTTTTGCTCATGTCATATCAACTGATCTTATACCCAGCTTGTCCATTAGGTTTCCCTTGTGTTGGAAGAATTTTTGCTGGTTACATCCCCAGCAAACTGAGTCCTTGTGGACAAGATTTCCATATCTGCAGTTCTTCCCATTATATACCAGGCATAAATCATCCCTTTGTCTGGCAGGCTCCTCAGTTTGCATTTTTGACATAATTCTCACACATAAGTGCAGGGTGGCGAGAGCAGGCACAAATGTTGCCTCTGCTGTACCCTCAGGCTCATTACATTTTACATTTAACTTTCTGCATGGTTCTCATTGCTCAAATGTAGAAATAATTTCTGAATGCTCTGTTAAAGGAAGTTGCAGGCAGGTTTACAAAAAAAATTGTTGAAGGAGTCACCATTCTGCGCAGGCATCCAGAAGACCTAAGGGTTTCTAGAGAACCTGAGGCTGTGGATTCAACAGTGCAGAAAAAACAGGTGCAGCACACATCCAAAATAAGAAAAGTAGTCTTCCCCTTTCAGTGTGATGGGTCAACAATAAGGAAAGTTCAGCAGTGTGATGGTAACAGAATTTTGTAAAAGCCTCTTTCAAAGATAAAATTTTTAAGGGACATGTCTCATCTTAGCGAACTCTTTAACTTCTTTGCTCACATCTTCACCCTGTACTCATGCAACTGAATTATTTTTTTATTTTTTTTACAATTAGAGAGCTTAAAACTACCACTTCTACAACTGCTTTTGGGAGCAAGAAAGACACCACTGTGTTTAGAATACTGATTGAATGTTGGGAACCTGAAGGTTAGTGCTAGGTAGAAGCAATCTAATCCTCTAAAAAATGAAAGCTTGCCCTGCTGGTCATCCTTTCAACTCTTTTTACTGGGTGTTGAAATGCAGCTAGTTCAGAGCTGCTGGAACCACTTCAAAGATACAGTCTGTGTGCAGAGCTGAGTTTTCCTTTCCATACACCAGACCCCTGAAATGGTGTTAAAGCTTTACTAACCCCACAAGTTCAAGCCACTTCAGCTCATGGCTCTCAAACCGCCTTTTTTCTTTACTGCAAATTCAAAATTGTTTTCCCATCTTCCATTGGCAATTCCTTTTGGAGAAAACCTAGGCAAAATGCCACTCCAATGCTCCCTCCTTACCTGCAAGTTTCACTTGAGATGGGAGAAGCTGCCCAAGCCACATCCCTCTCCATCCTCTCCCTGTGCACACACTTCTGCTCCCCATCTGCCTCTCCATCACACTGGCTTCATTTGCACTATCCTCCTGTTGTATACTACATCCCTGCCATTCCATATGTCCTCAGACGTCTTTCCAGACTGGATTTTGCTGTCTTCTTCTTTGGTTTTTGTTTTATTTTTTGGTTTGTGGTGTTTTTGGGTTTGGGGTGGGTTTTTTTGGGGTTTTTTGTTTGGTTTTGTTTTTGTTTGTTTGTTTGTTTGGGTTTTTGTTTGTTTGTTTGGGTTGGGGTTTTTTTGGTTTTTTGGGTTTTTTTGGTTTTTGGGGGTGTTTTTGGGGTTGTTTTTTTTTTGGCTCCTGGCAGCTGTTGTTTCCCACACACTGATATGTCTCTTGCATCCCTGTCATACTTGACCCTGAGCATTAAATGCCCTTAGAGCCAGAGGGGCATTTGCAGCCTGGGGAGGCTGTTCCAGGTACCCACAGCCCTTCAGCCCCATCAGCACAGGGCACAAGGATGCCTGCAAACCAAGTGGATCCTTCAAGGCTTCTCAGAGGCTTACAGCTTGTGGAGAGCCCATGAGGCTCTCTAGTTAAAGAAGCAAGGCAGTATTTCTAATGGAGAAACAGGTGGTCATTCTGTTATAAGGCATTTTCAATTAATAAACAAGTTTTGGATAAATATGTCTGGTGTTAATCTGTCATTCAAGTCAACTGTCCAATAACTTATTGTACTACTAATGATGGTAGAGGGTGTCTGTCTTGGTGTCCTACACAGACTTCCACATCCATGTGTAAATCTTGCATATAAACGTTACCTGTTGGATTGTTTTTTCTATTACTATGATTCTTATCTAGTTTGTATTTCAAAATATGTAAATATTTACCCTGGCAAACTAGCTTAAGGTAGAGCAACGTCTTGCATGCATTCTTCAGATCTTAATTTTGAGCTCCAGCAGAACTGGCCACGAGCCCCTTTGTGGGGCTGCACTTGGAGACTTTGCTTTCCATTAAGATCCCTCTCCCAGGAGAATTTTGATTGTTTATGTTCCAGGCTTTTGTTTCTACTACTCTGCAAAGCAGAGTGCTAAGTCTCCGCAGGAAGTGTGAAGATACACCACCTCCAGAAGCATGTAGTACCAAATGTGTGTTCCTTAAACACATCAACAAGAGCAGGAAACAGCTGCAGGAGTGGATCCCAGCACACAGCCAGGCTAAATGAACAGCCACTCTCCTGAGAGAAGTTCTTCATTAGCTGGCAAAGCCAACTTAAGCCTACTCTATCCAGTTTTAACTGCAGATCAGACATGAGAAGTCTAATTCAGGCAAGCTATAAATTACACTACATGCTCATTCTTTGTCATGAGCTTCAATCTGTTCCTCCAGTGAAGTCTTGGAAATATTTCTTTCCGTGCTATATTAAGCCAAGAGGATGGTATGGATTTTTGTACAATGTGTAATGATCCATTTTACAAGCTCATGAATCTGTATCAGTGCTGTATTAGCAGCCTGGAAGGTCTGTCTTCTAAACTGACATTTTCCACAGCATGAGGTGCTCCAGAAGAAAACAATGTGTCTGCTTAGGCCACATACAGCTCTTGAGAAAAATAGGATTTCCTACTGCAATGCCATCTTTGACATTTTCCTGAGCTTTTAGGATTAAATATAACCAGCCTTGCTATGAATTTGTCTCGGTCTCAGCTTTTCCAAATATAAATGTTCCAGAAAGTTAGTTTCAAGATGTAGTAAACCTATTCAGTGGCACCCACTGGATTTTCCAGCATGCATTAAAGTTAAGAAAAGCCTATTAAACTGTCTTATCCTGCTAATATCAAGCTCAGCTCTAGGTGCATGCTCCCCTAGACTATATAGTACATGTCTGACCTTATTCTCCCCAGCCAATACAGGTCCATGCACAGAAGGACCATGAAACTTGCTGATGCACTGACTGTGAGAGGAAAGAGCAGGGAGGGTTATTTGGGCAGAGCTGAAGTAAAAATTGCTCTTGCACTATTCCCCAGAGACTTTTGGCCTGCAAGGATTTTGATTCTCCAGCAGCTTGTTTTGTACTCACCCACAAACCCACAGTCTGCATCTTCCTCCCTGCCAGTTTACACCTGAGTGAAATTTCTCCATCAGCTGCAAGGACGAGTAGCTAGTCTGAATTCCTGGTGAAAAAGGACTTCTCTTATAGCATTTATATAACATTTAATATCACATTTATGTGCAAGATTTACATATGGATGTGGAAGTTTGTGTAGGACACCAAGACAGACACCCCCCACTACCATTAGTAGTACAATAAGGTATTGGACATTTGACTTGAATGACAGATTAACACCAGACATACTTATGCAAAAACTGTTTGTTAATTGAAAATACCCTAAACCAGAATGACCACCTGTTTCTCCATCAGCAGCAATCAGCAGTTTCTGATCATTCCCTGAGCTGCAGCCCAGGTACTAACAGGGTTGGGGGTGAGCTCTTGCACAGCTTCCAGCATCAGGTTTGTACAGCCCCTCGTAAATCAGAGCTAAGGTTTGAAAACTGAGTGTCCCTAAAGTGCTATTTCTTATTCTTGGGGGGGAAAAAAACCCCACCAAACCAAAAAGCACATGAAGAAGGAGAGGATATATGGCATTTGACAGTAACAAGGGACAAGAGAGTTTATTCGTAGTCAGTGCAAAAGACAGCTACAAATACATTTGCTTTCCTCTGGAAGACACTGTATTTATTAAACAAAAAATAACTCTTCTAATGTATCAAGAAGTTATCACATACAACTGCTTTTTTTTTTTAAATATAGATCTTGCATTTGTAAATACCTTGCAGAAGGATTCTCTGATCATTGTTATTCAGAAGAAGTACTGGCCAAGCTTTTATATATATGCTTTGCACATGTGCTGTGTTTTATCACTCAGGTAAACAAAAAGTGAAGTCCAAATGCTCCCTGAAAATGACAGTATTTAGAGAAATGTTCAGTTGGACTTCCTAATCTTTTTTTATGTACTGTGAGGAAAAAAAGACCCCAAAACAGTAAAATGAAATGACCCATGCTATTCTGAGTCCACTGATAGTGAAGTCTGTCCCTGCCCCCCAGGGAAAGAATTGCCTTTCCAGGGACAGGCTAGGCAATACAGAAATTATATCCTTCAGAAAACTAATTTCAAGAAGTAGTGTTTGAAGGGAGAGGATGTTAAGACAGGTATTGAATTTTTGAGCATCAGGGGACAGACAACTGCAACGTTTATTGCTGGTATCAACAACATTTAGGAGATTCACAGTCTTCCAAGTTCTGAATAACTGTGATTTTAAAATCAGTAATTGATGCTGTCTTTCTCTGCCTGAAGTGTTCACAAACTGCTGAAGCCTTGGCAGAAATGGAGACTGGAATGTTAGCTGTATCCCAGGATAAGGCTGCACTCATTTTTCAGGCATTTTATTGCAGGTCAGGATAATTTAGAAAAATGCTCAGGATCACATTTAAGGAGCTGCTTGTCAGGAAATGTCAGAAAGCTCTGAACATCTTCATGAATGTAACAGAGATGTTTCAATCACTTTATGAACTGTATATAAACCCTAAAAAGACTGCCAAGGAAATAGTGAGTTAGAGAATTGTGGTGATGTCACTAACTTCTCCTATTATGTGTTCCCACCAATCTTCAAAGAACTAGAAGTGCTTCTTTTAAAATTAACCTTCTGAAAGAAGTTTTGCAGCGTATCCAATTTCTTTACAAGTTTACTACTTGTAAAATTAGACCTTTAAAATTGTGCCCTTGGAAGGAGAACAGAAAGGATAGGCAGAGCCCTTCTCCTGAAGTTTGTTCTGATTGCACTCTATAGATTTATATCTGTTTTGGTGACTTAGTACTCATCCTTCCCCAGCAAATCCTAAAAAGATCTTGACAGAGTCAGTTGCCAACTGGCTGGGCAGGAAGATGGAAAACTACCTTGAAACTACCTCCAGTTGTCACAGGCGTGACAAATGGCACTGGCTTTGTCCCCCACCCCTCCGTGCTGCCCCATCCACATCTGCCTGACCTCCCATCCTCCCTCCTGCACTGCCCTGTCCCTGTCCACAGCCTTCCTTCCCCCAAAAACCAGGACCATGGCCTGCAGCTCGCTCAGAAAACGGACCACAGTCCCAGGGCACAGACTTGGTTTGTAGGAACTCAGGCTCCTGAGGCAGCTCATCTCACAGGTTTCTCAGGGAGAGTTGGTGAAAACAGAAACTCTGCCTCTGCAGAATCCTCCTGCCTCTGCAGAACATTTCCCTTGGGTTTATTTTCAGTGGGAAGGATATTCCTCAGGGAGTTTCTAACTGGGGGACTGTCACAGACATCTTTTATGAAAAATCCTTTCCTTAGGATTTTTTCTCCTGAGAAGCCGAGAGGCCTCAGGAACAAAATGTAAACATTGATTATCTGCTGCTGTGGAATGCAACAGGTGGATCTGGGATTGGTCTCATGTGGTTGTTTCTAATTAATGGCAAACCACAGTCAGCTGGCTCGGATTCTCTGTCCAAGACACAAGCCTTTGTTATTCATTCTTTCTTTTTCTATTCTTAGCTAGACTTCTGATGAAATCCTTTCTTCTTTTAGTATAGTTTTAATATAATATATATCATAAAATAATAAATCAAGCCTTCTGAAACATGGAGTCAAATCCTCATCTCTTCCCTCATCCTCGGACCGCTGTGAACAAGGTCACAGGGGACATCTGATTTATCATTCAAGGATGGCCCAGACCTTCATTCTGGGAAGCTGGATTTGTTTCATTCCCTGCAGTTTGCTTAGGCTACAGAAGGTACAGACACATCCCTTCTGTGTATTCATGCTGCTGTTCTTCAGCTTTTCAAGGGAATAACATTATGGCCTTTCCTCCAGCATGTGATTTTGACTCTAGGCAGCACATTTTCTTATTAAAGTAACTGTATACCAATTATCATCTTAAATCCTGCAGTAAAACAAGGCTTTTCCTCGTGCTGCATAAAGAAATCTGTGATTCTCCTCCAGTATTAGTGGCTGTGAGAGACAAAGCTTATCTATTTTTTGCAAGCAGCCTTTCAACCTCCTGGTCCTTGCACTGCTACAAACCCTCTAAGTGCCTCTTTACTAAGGGGAGTAGTTAAACATTTACTCTATTTATATGAGTGATTTGCATCACTGAAATTAGGAACTCGCTGGCATATCTTCTGGAGTGCAGTTACCCACTGGTACAGAGCATGTTTATAAAATCAATTTGGGTCAGTAAATTTGCATCTCCTGTAGTTATTGCAAGCAAAGGCAAAGCAGGACACCCCTGAGTTTGAACAACAGTGATTAAGCCTGCCACAGCAGAAAAGGCAATGGGAAATCTAGCTCAGTGAGCTAAAATTTGAAAAAAAAATTGAAGGAGTTAGGAAATTATAATTTACACAGCATGACTAGGCTTCAGTCAAGGCAAGACATATAATTTACTTTTCTCCAACACTGGTTGTCTTTACAGTTTGACCAAATTACTTTCATTTTCTTGCTTTATTGATGTGTCTTTTCCTTCTGTTAACTTGAAGCCAGCATGGGCAAGGACAGGAGACAGACTTGCCAAAGAAGCTGCCAAAATAACACTACCCAAAGTGAAGTGTGTACCTTTTCCCTGGGTCTGGATTCATTTCAGTCTAATGGAATGAAGCCCAGTATTCAAACAGCTTGTTGTGAAGGTCACCCCATATTGCAACATTTAATTAGCAGAATATATGTATATATATATAAACACACATATTTTAATATATGCATGTCTGTATACATATAGAAATTACATATATATATCATATATATATATATATATCAGAGGATGGGAGATAGCAACTGGAACAAATTCTTAGCAGGAGTGAATAAATCAACTTGTAAAAAAAATGAAAGAACCTCCTCATTCTTGAGTACTTGAAGCCTCAGTGGAGTCTAGAATTGGATCATCATCAGGAATCAGGGCAAGGAGCATTGCTGAGAGAGACTACAAGGAATTAATTGCAAGCAAGAATGTTCTGATGCAAAATTGACTGCAAATACAAAGTCATTAATTTTTAAATATAAGAAAAAGCATGACAGGACATTAAGTCTCTCAGCACAGTGGAACTCAAAGGATTTTTGTTTAAATTCCAACAGCAAATGTTTGCAGAGAAAAAATTGTTTTAGTGCTTTGCTGAGCAGTTTGTATTTCATGAATTGCACTCTGGAAATGGTGTGTGAAGGGTACAGAATAAACCAGAGACAATAATTTCACTTCAGGAAATGTAATTCCAAAAAGGAGAGTGAAAAATTTTATGTGCATGCCGTAGATATGTGTATGTATTTGTGAATATACACTTACTAATGATAAACTGTAAACAAATTATAAGTTATTCCAAATCATCCATCACCCAAGATTCATATTTTGGACAAGCCTCAGTGGAGGTTACATCCAAGAGGGCAGGGAATGAAGAGATTTGTAGGCAGTTTTCCCCTTGTGGCTGTGGCTGTGCCCTTCTCCTCTGTCTGTGTCCCTCTGAGCTGCCCAGGGGACGCCACCCCTGCTCTGGAAGCACCAACCTCTGCCACCCTCATGGCATCAGCCACCAACCACCCTTCCCTGCAGGGCCATGGGGGCACTGGAGGTGCTGGGTGTCTCTGCCAGAGGATCCAGGTGAAAATCCATGGATTTGCCATCCCCAGCTCCTTCTCCAGCAGCGTGGTTGGGACTTTCTGCTAACAGTATCCTAAATTACAGATTAACTGATGTAACCCCCAGAAAAGTGCTGCCCCTGGATTATCAATAGTCTTTTAAAAGCTTTTAATACCTGTAATTGAAGTAATTTTGATTGCACAGTGCCTGGCATTATTTAATACTTTTATCAACAACCTGTATGATAGAAAAAAGCATTAGCTGGTGGAGTTTCCAGGTGGGAAGGTGGGAGGAACTGCAACTGAGTAAATACAGAATGTAAAAGCATCTTGTCAGAACTGTGAGGAGAAGACAAGATGTAATGAGAATGAATGTATTCTAATCACTTTAATCTTGCATTTTAGTTACTTAATATTGCAATCCCGTTTGCAGCAGCTTACAAGAGTAAGGATATTTAATAGATATTGTAATTAATTGTAGCAAATCACTGCATACTAGAAAATAATAAAGAAGGCAACTTCTGTAATTTATAGTCATCTGTGATACACTGTAGCGTACTTAAAACTCCATACACTGATAATGCCCATAAATAACAGGACCATACCATCTATCAACATCTATTAAGTTGTCATTATCAATGTTTGAGGAATACTTTATGAAGAAAGGTAGAGCAAAAGCAAAACAAAAAAAAAATCTGATTTGAGTTCAAATTCTAATTAGCAAAACTTACCCTCAGAGACCCTTGTGAAGAGACATTCAGGAGCCAATTCCTCCACACTAATGCATTGGTTTTAATCAAAGCTTTTTTTATCCAAGCTTTCTGAAAGGTTTCTCAGGAAGTTTGCACAGTAACATTCCTGCCTTCCCTCTATTAGCAGGGGAGCATGGATTCCTGGGATCAGAGCTGTTGCACCTGACCAAAAGTGTTCAAATGAGGAATTAAAATAAAAGGATGTGTTGGCTGGGAAAATGACCACACTAAAAACACGTGGCCCACGAGCTGTGAGCGATCTGCTCCCTCTAATTGAGACATCTGAGAGGCTGGGCAAACCTTAATTGCAAATAGAACCACTTGAAGTTTAGAGCTGCTGGCAAACAAAACATGAGCTAATTCTGCTTTATTTATCCCCAGAAAAGAGAACTCTTTGGGAACTGTTGTGTCTTTTCAAGAGTCAGGAAGGCTCCTCAGCGGAGGGAGATACATGACTTCATATAGGTAGGACACTTTTCTTCATTATGCTGCACTAAACACATCCACTTGTCCTAAATAAAAATTAAAGCAAATATTTCTGACTAAAAATAAATAAATAAATAAATAAAAATTAAGCAGCAAAATTACCTTCATAATAAGTGGCATTTAAATAAGGAGCAATTTTGAAAAATAGGCATTAAGTTTATGTAGTTTATGTGACAAAGCTGCTCTAAAAATGCTCCTTTTCCAAAACAGAGCTGGTTTTGTCTGATGGTGCTTTAGCCATTTATTATAAAGGCAGAACAGAGACTGAATTAATGTTGTGTCCCCATGCAGTGAGAAGTGCTAATCTGAATAATGTGCTCCAGGGGAATTCTCCTTACCATTTGTAGGAATATGGGAAAAATAAGGATATGGTAATCATCACTGAGGTTTTTTTCAAAGATCTCTCACAGAGAAAGGCTCAGCACTGATGTAAATTTTTCCTGCAGCTCCTTTTCCCTCGCAGCTCTCTCGGGATGTGTTGGACCTGCAGGACTGTGTTTGGCGTGGGGTCTGTGCCTTTCATTGCCCTCTTCAGATTTCTGGGGCTTCTGGATTTTGTGGGGCTTCCAACCACACTCAGCAGTGCCAGAATTCTGCCCATTTGGTATGAATGGTGTTGGGCTAATGTGGAGCATAACTAAACCCCACCTTTCCCATCCAGCACCCAAACAATGCAGCCCATACAACAGATGCTCTCTTGTGGAAACCCAGGGCACTGGGAATATTTCTCTGTCTGCTCTGGGGTGCCCTGACCCCCAGGGGAGCACTGACTTTGACCCTCACTCATGGAGAAAGTTTCCTAAACTTCAAGACAGACTAGAATCCACAAAAGTGTGAAATAGGTTACAGAGAGAAGTGTAGGTGTATCACTTAAGTGGGAAATTTAGGTTTGGGGATTTTTAGCATGCTGTAGATGGAAGGAAGATGGAGGGCACAGGGTGTCATTCTGAATTTCTTCTTCATGCTTCTTCTTCCTTCTTCTTCACGGGTTTGGGTGGCATTTTGTAATGGGCAGAAAAGTCTGCATTGCGGGCTTCCAGGGCTCAGTTATTGGGTTAAAAGGGAAAATAATCCAGGTGTCAGCTCTTAATTGGATAGCTCAGTCTTAAAAGACCTTGTAACAAGACATTGTTGGCCATTTTGTGCCTTGCTGCTGAACTCATGGTTGTGAGGCTGTTTTACTGATAAGAAATAATAAACAGCTGAGTCCTAACGTGAAACTACCGTCTCCAGTGCCTTCAATCCAGATCCAGAGAAAGCCACAATTGGTACCCCCACACTCTCTACCAAGCTTTTACACAGCCTTTACTCTCCCTTGGCTGCTTTCTCCCTCCACCAGAAGCTAGTATTT
>NW_005054671.1:193978-226641 GCF_000277835.1 Geospiza fortis | reverse complement strand
TTCCTGCTGGGAGGTGTGAGACAGCCCTGGGCTGGGGGCAAGCTGCAGCAAAGCAGGGTCCTGGCAGCGCTCTGGGCTGTGCCCTTGTCACCATCAGGCTCCATCTGACCCCTGTGCTGGCTCATTTATAATTAAGCAGCTAGGTAATTTATAATTAATTACCTGCAGCCCACTGAATCAGAGCATATCCAGAGGTCAAAAGACTGCAGGAAAGAGATGGGACTGGATGCTGTGAAACAAAAACCTGAGTGATTCCAGGCACAGAGTGATGCAACCAGCTTGGGCTGGGCTGAGTCACCCCCTGAGTTAACCCCTTCTTCAGCAAAAAGACAGAAATTTATCAAGAGAAACCCTGCACAGAGTGTGTAGGACTCCTGCACACTCCTTTTTCTATTTCTTCCCACTGGCAGGATTAAAACATCTCAGTAAATTGTCCTTTTGAGGTCATGTTTGGAGCCACTAGAGCATCTGGTAATAAAATAATGTGAAAGTATTTTTTTAAGTGAATACAGGGAAAATCAGCAACAGAAATAATTAGGCACTGGGGGGCTGCCATGGCTGTTACTTCAAGAGTGTGCTGTAAGTTGTCAATATTTCCAGACAATTAGCACATAAAGGACTTTTTCTGGGACCTGAGCAGGGGAAATATGTAAACATCCAGTTTTTATTCAGAACTTCTGGAATTTGTATGAGTGTGACAGGTGGGGTTTTTTAAAATGCTCCATATCTTCCACAGCCAGGCAAGAAACCATGGGCATAAACTTGTTGTTTGGCAATGACTTTTAGCACTTTAATAATACTATCTAATTTAACAAGTTAAACTTAGCTTTGCTAGACCATGAACTGAACTGGAGTACAGGCATTTGGGAGATCTTGCTAACAAACAAAATGTTGAACCTGCCTTTAATGTTTGGATCAAATAGAAAAAGACACACAGGATCTGACTTCATAGGCAATCCTTTGCAATCTGATTTTTGCAATGAGCACTGGCCCTAGGTTTGCAAAGTGTGTCCAGGTGAGCCAGGATGGACACAGCCTGATCCCACCCATTCAAGTTTAATGTGCAAGTTCAGAAAAGTGTTCTGTTCTTGATTAATTGTCTGGAGGAAAAAACACCCTCTCCCACCCTGATTCCAGCATGGACCAAAGGTCTGCAGAGCATTACAAGCCCTGCTCCCTGGAGAATATAAATTGGTGCACACAAAGTAATTTTCTTCTTCTCTAATATATCTTGCCATAGAGAACAGTGGAAAAACACATTGTGTTTGTGACCTTCAGTAAATCTTGGAATTTAAGCTGACTGATCTTGATATTGCCATAGAAGGAGCAGAGAAGTAGAAAATTCAGCCTGTGTTTAGTACTGACCAAGCCAGGCAAATCCTCATTTGGTCCTTGCTAGAAATTTGTGCATCCTCTAAAGCTTTGTTTTGTTTCCTTGCATTTAAAAAGCTCTAAAATACTAGAATAAATTGGATTTTATAACTGGAAAGTGGGATAAACATGTCAAGGGAGTTTCCTGTGAGGAAACTAGCCAACATCTAACCTGTTAAAAGTTATGTGAAAAAAATGGGACAATTTGATCTGTATTCAATATGGAAAATGAAATTCTATAAGGAACTGCAGCAGAATAACAGGAATGGGTAACATTGCAATAGTCTGAGCACAAGCAGGTGATTTGATGGAGGTGTTAATTCATCTTGCACATTCACACCAAAGACTCTGCAGCTGCAGCTTCAGCTCTCACCCTGGGCTGACCCCACCACAGAGCAGGGAGAGCCCAGCAGGGTGAGCTTGGTGATGTTACACCCCTGCACTCCTGTCAGCACTGCAGTGCCACTGCCTGTCCCTCAGTGCCTTTGGAAGAGACTGGGTGTCACTGTCATATTTTTTGAAAAATCCCTTCGCCAGGATTCCTTCTCCTGGGAAGCTGAGAAGCCCCAGAGAAAAATGAAAACAAAAATTATCTGATTCACTTCTCTTGTTTTGCTGCTTTGGAATGTGGTTGGAGATTGTTTATCCAACAGGTGATTGTTTCATTGGTTTCATGTGAATTGTTTTTACTTAATGACCAATCACCATCCAGCTGTGGCAGGACCGTGGAAGCAGTCACGAGATTTTCATTATTATCTTGTTAAGCCTTCTCCTTCTAAGAACATGGGGTCAGATTCATCAATTCCTCCTTCGTCCTGAAGACCCTGAAAATACCACAACTGGGCTCAGCAGCCCTGATTCTGCCCAGGGCATCAGAAAACAGAATGGTGGGGAGGAAGAAGGACTCAAAAGCAGGAAGATGAATCTGTAGTAACAGATCCCCACTGAACTTCAAGAATGTTGAATATTGTATCAGGAGGCTGCACTTTTTGCCCATTATCCCACCCAGCAAGAGCACTGCCATTCCCAGAAGAGCGCTAGGAGCTGTTGTGGAGCAGCAAGCAGGGCTGGAAGCACTGCATCTGAGGCATGAACAGATCAACAGCAGCAAAAGGGAGCAGCTGCAGCTTTAAATCATTGCCACAGCAACCCCAGCACCCTGCTGCCTGCACGAAGTCAGTGTCAGCTCCTGCCATGCCATGTGGGGACAAAGAGAGACAAAAAGATGCTGAGCTATCAGGCAAGAAGCACACAGACCATCACTGCTTGATTTGTGGGTGTCTAAAAAATTGCTGTTGGTTTTCTCATGTCATGACTGCTGTGATCTTGAGCCTGTAGGAGGTGAGCACTCACAGGGTGAGCTCAGCAAGGGCTGAAGGAACTTTGCTCTCTCCTGAGTGTCCTGAGGGGCCACTCAAATGGAGGTGCCTCTGGAGGTCTCATCTCCAGGGCTGCCCTCCAGGGTCAGGACAGGTTGCTCAGCCCCATCCAGCAGAGAGTGGAGAATAGTCAGGAAGGAGATGTGGGCAGCCAGTGCTTCACCTCTCTGTGAGGAGGTTTGTTATTTCTGGTGGGGTTGATCTCACTGCAGCTTGGGTGCCCTGCCTCTTGTCCTTTCATGGTGCTTGGCACCACAGGGTGGTGCCCAGCAGGTCATCTGGCAGTACAAAACCTGACATTTCATCTTTGGGCTGCTTCATTTGTTCTCTAGTGACTCTGGGGTGCTGGTGACAAGCAGGTTGGAGAGCATCCTCAGTCCACGTCTCGCTGAAGGTGACTCACCAAGTAAAATAAAACCAGACCAAACCAAACCAAGAAACCCAAGAGCTCCAAGCACCTCGTTTGCTGGGAGAGGAGGCTGAAGCTCTGGATGTGGATCATTTAAAGGTGCCATGGAGTGGGGGGATGAGTGGGCAGCTGAGGGACCCCAGCACCCCCTGCTTGGGCCAGAGTGAGTGACCCTCTCCCCATCCAGCTTGTTGGAGGAGCACAGATCCCATTGCTGTCCAAGAATAATTTTTTTCACTTCCATTTCCCCAGCCTCCCTTGGGCTGGGCAATAAAACTGCAGCCTAGCAGCTCATTTCCATTAGTCCTGACACCCTCCCTCATTTTTCTCGTGCCCTCCTGTGATTTTTGGCGGGTAAATCTCTGTGTGTAGCAATTGTTCTGGTAATAGGTACAGCTAACTCCCTGTTTGCTGAGTTATCAAGCAGCTCAGGCAGCCCTGAGTTAGCAATTTCAAAGTAATATGTGTACATTTTGAAGGCTAAGACGTCTTGATTCTTACAGTCAAAGTTATGTTTTCATTTTCAATAGTGCCTCATAAAATCCCCACATGTCTACCATGGGTGTGAAGCAAAACATTAAAAAAATGTTCCAGAGTGAGAATATTTTTAAGTATAGATGTTAATAGAGGTTTGGTGTGGGATTTTTTTTTTCAAATTTAAAATAAAAAGTACTAAAACTAATACTTCCTAAAGTGTCCCCTATTTTATACAGCCCAAGCTAGTATATGGTTTAACTGTAAAGCTGGAGAGTGTTTTCTGTCATCAGCACAATTTGGAAATGCCATTTGCACTCAGTTTCTGGTGTATTTCTTGTAATGCTTCCTGCACAGCACAGATGTTTGTGAAGTCAAAAGGAAAAGCAGCATCGCGCTGCTCAGGTCTTTGTCAAGGCAGGAGTGCAAGTCACAGAGTGCAGGGGAGGCATGGGCAGGGGAAGTTTGAGGAAAATATTCAGAGAAGTGAAAGCAAAGGCACTTTCAGGGTTTGGCTATTGATGTATTTGTTTGTATATCCAAATAGTCACATAAATATATGTATAAAAAGGAAAACGTATTGCATTGTATGCCCAGCCTGACTTAAATTCAAATCAGTGTCATTTGGAAAAAGAAAAATTTGCTGTTCTATACACAGTTCTAGTTTTTTAAAATTAAACTGTGCCTGCTTCATGTGAGAAGAAAAAATGAGGTTGAGACCAAATAAGAAATTTTCCTTAAATCTGTAGGTAAGAAATACAGGCTTAAGTTATTTTCAGCATTTTGAATTACATTCTGGCTAAGCTGAGGGCTCATGAACAAGGTCTTAGCCTTATCCCATTTGGAATGGATGAAATATTACACCTCAGACAGGAGGGATTATCTTGAAAGCCCCAAGTCACTGACAACAAATGGCCAAAGGAAGTGCTGCAGATCAGGGGCTTCCTGGACAATGGGGTAACTCTCAAGGGAGCTGCTGCCTTGTTCAGGTTCTGTGTGTCTTCTGGAAACCTCTCCAGCCTGAACCCCACTTTGGGGGGAGCCTGCTCCTCCCTTTACTGTCAAATTCACTTCTTTTTAATATTCAAACCCCTCGCTGTACATTAGAATTTGCAATCTTTTACAGACTCACTCCCACCAGTACAGACCAGCTCTCCCCCATTACCACTCATTTCCATGTCAAGAAGGAGTTTCTGCAGAGCTCCTTCCAGCTCTGGTGTGGAAGGTAGGTGGTTAAATACTGTTACTTGTGCTGGTTTTTTCACAATAAATTCTAGGCTTGCATTGACAAACCAATTAATTTCATTCTGCTACAAGTGCTCTGGAGGAAAAAAAGAGAAATAAATAAAACAGCTGAATGGGGACAAAAAGAAAATAGATTGACCCCTGGCTGTTATAATTTAAAACTGGACAACTCTCTCAGGCACATGGTGTGATCCTTGGGGTTGTTCTGTGCATGGCCAGGACTTTGTGTGAGGGACTTGTGCTCTCAGCTTACAGCACAGCCAGGATTTCACTGTGCTGCACCAGGATATGGGGAAAACATGAAGGGGTCAGGGACTGGCTCTCAACACCAACACCTCTCTCAGGTCATTGATATCTGCATTGATGCCTCCATCTACAGAAGCAGCACTACATCTATTTTGGGGTGTTTTGAACTAACAAACATCTCTTTTGGGGTGTTTTAAACTAACATCTCTTTTGGGGTGTTTCAAGCTCCCCATTCCCCTCACAGGTGCTGCTACAACTTTCTGCTGGAATTGCCCCCTGTAGCCAGTACCTCTTCAGGGTTTGATGTGGGGTCACTGGGGCAGCTTGTATGAAACACCATGTGTCCATTTGAGCAGTGAATTTTAAAACTAATGATGTCTCTCGAGACACAGGAAGTCAGGCTACATGAATATTTATCTTTATTGCCCTTATCATGTTGGAAAAACGATTTTATTAGTAAGGAACTGCCTGTCGCATGGGGAAAATACAGTGCTGGCTTGAAGCTTATACACAAAATCTATGTTTCTTCATGGAAAGCTGTACTTTCCACTTGGATTTTTCTTAAAAATAAGGCATGCTGGGTGAAAAAACTAAAGACTGATTAGGTATAATAGCAGGTAACAGAATAAAGTGGCAGTAAAAAATAAATCAAAAGCCCTGAAATGTGTACAATATATTACTGCCAAGAAATTGGACTGTAGATGTGGCCCCATAGATTTCTGGGTTCAGCTCTGCTGCTGCATCTCCCTTGTGGCCTGAATAAATTAATTTCTCTGCATGTGTGGGCTTTTTGTCTTTTACATTTTGTCCAAGTACTTAGGTTGTACCAACCAGAACTAACCCTGAGGTTAGTAAACAAGGTTTAGCCTGCTTTACAGCAAAGCAGCAGCAAAGCACAGGTAAGACTGCATAAAAATATTGTATTTCTTGTGGGTCGGGAATAAGAACTCTAGCCTTTCTCTACAGAAATCCAGAAGAAGGGGAAGAAAAAGGGCACAAGGAGTTGAAATATTCTATGCTATTGCAGATCATAGTGGAGAATTTTGATTAGAAATATACAAAACCAATTAAACCAATTTCTTTTAAATGGATTAGTAAGGTTCCATATTTTATTAAAATGCTTTACAAAAAGTGTATGCACTGCAGAAGAATCCCAAGTACTTGTGCTAAAAATATAACTAATAAACCACAAAAACCATCCATATAAAATAAGGGTGGTACAAATGTATTTATGTCTTTACAAAACCACTCAAGTTTATTTCACACATGTGATCTCTGGAGACTAGACTGAACATTCCCTTTAATGACAATAAATCATTCCAAAATCATTCAGCCCCTGATGGGGAAGGAGCTAAGAGACTTGCCTTGCTCTATGGGGATTTTGTTAATGATTTAAATGTTCGACCAGAACAACCGCTCTATAGGGATTTGTGCCTTAACATAGCCTATTTAATGTTTAGCTACAAGCTGCAAATATGCCACTAATGGGAAATTGTGATGCTGGCAGCAACAGGACACCTCTTCCATCAGAAGGATGCACAGCTTATAGGACCAGGATATTTATGTCCAGAAAATAGGGGTTTATAAAGGAATTGTACTTTAAAGAGATGCAGGTGGAGCTAGTAAGTGGAAATGTATATCACACTTCTCATGGAGAAAGAGGGCTTCAGGAATAAGTTGTTTAAAGATTAACTCTCCTGTGAAAACACAGCCTGTAAGTGGGTTACCAAAATGGTACTGTTTTTCTTATTGTGAGTGTTTTGTTCTCAAAGTGTGTGAGTGTTTTGTTCTTATTACTCTTCAGACTTCATGAAATGACATTGATGGATTGTCTCAGGTTGATAGGTGTAGCTGGGTGTGTATTCCATTTACCATCTGTTAGAGGTGGGGCAGTTTTCTTCTGTTAATTGGGCAGTTTTCTTTATCTCTTCCACAACCATTCCTCCCTCTAGGAAATACCTTCTGTTAGTGGGCCAGTGAATATCACTGCATGCCTGATAAAATTCCATCATCCCACTGGGAGATGCTCTGCCCAGAGGGAGGAGCCAAGCATTCCTACCTGGATATAATCTGAGATTTGGAACACCACAGGCATTCTTTTCCCACTGGATTCCCAGAGGAGCAGCTTTCTTCTCCACTGGATTCCCAGAGGAAGACCAGGCCCATCTACACCACCACTGGGCCTTCAGAGGAAAGCTCCACCCTTCTACAGGATCCCTGCTCCAACAGAACCACACCTGGCACTGCAGGAGGGCTGCAGCCACCATTTCAATTGGACTGCTGCCAACAACCTGACCAACAGGGTGTCTGGTTGTATTCTGACTCTGTCAGTGGTTTGTTCTCTTTTTTGTACTATTGCGTTTGTATTTTTAATTTTCCTAGTAAAGAACCGTTATTCCTATTCCCATATCTTTGCCGGAGAGCCTTTTAATTTCAAAATTATAATAACTTGGAGGGAGGGGGTTTACATTTTCCATTTCAAGGGAGGCTCCTGCCTTCCTTAGGAGACACCTGTCTTTTCAAACCAAGACACAGATAAAGAACATTCTCCAGAAGTTGAGCTTGCTGTCCCCTGTGGCCATCATCCTTCCATTCTGAATCTTGGTAAGTTTCTTCTGGACCCCCTCACTCATGGCACTGCTGTCAAGCAAGAGCCAGAGAGGAAAGTAAAGCCCAAGAAAGAAAACCAGTCACTCACCACCCACTGACTGTATCACAATTCACGTTCCTTCAGAAGGCATAAACCTTTTACAGCTCTTTTGAAATGCTTAATTTTAGCTTCTTAATACTCAGCAAGAGTGAGGAGTTTAATGTATCCTCAAGCAAAGTCAGTTCAGGCTGTCACTAATCAGCAATACAAGTGACCAGTAACAGAACTCTTGCATTAACTGCAAAGTTCTTTTTGTAATTGTCCTCTGGCAACCTCATTAGCAAATTCAGGCCACCTAAGAGCTGGTAAGAAGGGGAAAATAGCTTGTTAAATGGTTATTTAGGAAGTACATTTAGATAGATTGTTGAAAATTGACTGAATAAATCAAAAAGATGCTCTGAGAAATCTGACCACATTAAAAAAGCAATTTGCATGTATTCCACAGGTGTATTAACATGGATTATGTATTCAAGGGCTGTATATGCCATCAGGATTAGCAATGCAAAGAGAAGAGCTCCTTTTGAATTTACTTACTCCTGAAGGAGACACTCTCCTCCTTGCATCGCTCACTGTGGCACATTCTGTTCCTCTCTGCAGGCAGACAGCCTGAGAGGAAAAAGACCAGCAGAAATCACAACAAACCAGGAGCATTGCTTTCCACTCCTTTCTGCTTGGCCCTGTGCTCTCCTCTCTCCAGTGCCATTACTTCCCACTCCTGAATCAGTGTTATTTTCCTTCCTCTCCCTCTCACTGGAAACTTCTACTTCTGCTTGTTCCCAGTGTTTCTCCTGGAGCGAAGTCCTACTAGTGACTCCCTGTGCCCCACAAGAAACATCTTTGGTGTCCTTCCCACTGGGTCAGCAATACCCACTGAAAGCATCTACTTCAAAAATGAGGAAAAGAGGCAAAGAGGGTTCTGTTCTGTGTCTGGAAAAACCTTAAGAAATGGTCATTAAATCCATCTCACTGTCCCGAGCAGCCACGCCACATCACAGGGAACTTTTCTGTGATACACCCTAAAATATCAACCTAGACAACAGTGCATTTCTGAAGCTGGATGTTTAGTGGGGTCTGCAGACATATTCTAATACCAAAATTTGCTCTCTGCCAGTATTTTCCATCGATTTTTCACACTAGGTGTTCAGAATTAGGTGTACAGGACTTTATTAAAAGCCTTGCTAATGGAAACACATTAAAAACAAGGCATTATTAAAAAACCCAATAAAATAACCAAAAAAAAAAAAAAAAACCAAAACCAACAAAACAAAACCCAAAAAACACATGCAAAAAACCAAACCAAAACAAATCCCCGATATTAAAAATACAAATATCCAATCCCTCTAAATAACCTTAAACTGAATTTTGCACAGGTGAGCAGGCACTGGCTCAAACTGACACCAGCAGTTTTTGTGATCTGAGAAGGTCTGGATCTACAAAATGTACAGGGCTGCTGATCCTTTACACATATGTGTATGTGTGTGTGTGTGTGTATGTATGACCTGATATCCCTTGAAATTACCTTCAAGATACCACTAGCGAATGGGAAAAACAAAAAGAGTTGGATCTGCAGGTGAAGGCAAGACCCTTCCTAAATCTGTGGCTGTTTTGGAACAAACCAATCTTTGAGCCCTGAAGTGTCAGATTAAGGGAAGTTAACTCTAACCTGCATTCTTCCTGGGTGAATGATATGTCCTCTAAAATAAGCCTTGAGACATCAGGCCAAAATGACCACACTCTTTTCCCTAAGTTTTGACAAACTGTGTCCAGCAAATGTGTATAGATCCTGTAAGACTCCTGATTTCTAAAATCAGTTTGTGACTCATGCAGACACTCGCACCAGGCACACACTGAAAGAGAGCCATGCAGAACACAGCAGCAAAAAAGGCCTCCAAAAATACTCAGACCTCTGCCTTGGATAGATTTATGTAGAAGCTGCAATGAGCAGGCTTTCTTGTGTGCTTTGATGTGCACAGTTCTCATGTACCAGCCAGCAGAAGAGGCTTTTCTGGGGTTGTTTAAAGATTATATTTTAGGGTGGAGGTAGGTCAGATGACTGAAGCTGTGTTCTGTGTGTCCATAACCCCCCCAGTCTTATGAGTGAGGACATTTCCCCCTTCTAGAAAACATTGAGAAACACCTTCTAGAAAATCCCTGGCTTCTTCTGTGCAGTGGGAAGGAGACATTGCCCTTTGTAGAGCAGGACAGGGAGGTGGCCACTATTATGGCCACAATCATACCTGACCCACACATTGCCAGTGAAACCAGAAGCAGGGTTAATGTATTCACAGCCCTCTATTTATTCCCAGAGAATCACTTTTTTTTTTTTCTTTGTTTGCCCTTTGGTGGGGAGATCATTCAGCCCAAGAACTGCATCTGAATTTTATGAGCTTTCCTGGATATGTACCTTGGACTGGAATCAGCTTTCACTCCCCAGCGTTATTTATAGCACAGTCACAGTAAACAGTGGCTGCAAGTAGGATGGGGAAGGAAGGGAAACAACGGCACTAAAATACACAGCTCTGCTGACTCTGGGAAGGGGTTGGTGGCTCTCCTTTCTCTCCTACTGACAGAGCATCCTGGCTTGGCTCCTCTCCTCTGCCACCACATTTTCCTGCTTCCCTTGGAACCTTTTGTCAGTCTGTTAGCAAGCAGTAACTACTTTTGGATGGTTTCTTATCATATTTCTGTGCAATGGCCACCTGTCACAGCACAAGTAAAAGCTTTCTAATTCCCCAAACCTGCCAACTAACACTCTTGAGGTTTATCGAGCTGTGAGGGACCAGCTGTACCCACCTGCAAACAAGCAAAATGGCAAAGCTTTAGCTTGACTTAGCTGCCTTCGACTTCCCAGCTTGAAGGATCCTCCTCTGGACCCTCTTGTGCAAGACCATCCAGGAGAGGAGGAGAGAGATGCTGATAAAGGAAACCAAAGAGGAGATTTGAAGAGAACAGGAGGCTGGACCAGCCCCAGACTGGGATCCTCCTCTGGACCCTCTTGTGCAAAACCATCCAGGAGAGGAGGAGAGAGACGCTGATAAAGGAACCCAAAGGAGAGATTTGAAGAGAGCAGGAGGCTGGACCAGCCCCAGACTAAGGGCTGGCCCTGCAGGCACAGTCCCTGGCTGCAGGGATGTGCCAGAGCTGCCCAGGGGACAGGAGGGAGTGGGGACAGTTTTCTGCTGCCTCCTGCCATCAAACATGCATGGCCAACAATCGACAGAACAGCGCAGGAAACTTTGGTGCGCCCAGTCTGTGACACCTGGCTGAACCTTCCTGCCTATTGCCTCTCTAAAGTGATTTGGAAAAGGATGCAGCACTTTTCTTTGCAGTGTCTCACAGGAACATTTAGCCACTCTTCTCTCCTGCACAGAGTTTTTGTTCTTCCACTTATCAGCGTCCTCTCGTTTGAAATGAAGGCCAATAAGATGGGAAATGTGTTTGCTCTTTGCTCACAAAGAAACAAGCAAGGAACATTAAATAAAGGTCTATGAACTTCAGAGGGAAAAGGTAATTTATTGTGGGATACAAAGGCAAGGGCAGAAATCCTGGCTGTTTTCTTGGCGTCCTGTATTCAACTGAAATTCATGGGCTATAAAGATAACTCAATTACAAGTTGTTTTCTCTAAAGACTTTGAAACAAAGGCAGGAAACCTCCACCTCCCATTTTTCACTGTAATTACAGTAATAAAGATGACCTTAGCTATTTTTTTTCATGCACCTGCTATCCATACCTCTGCCCACTTGAAAGGCTTTAGTACATGATACATCCAAGATCAAAACCAAGTCTCAGCCTTTATCTTCTCCTTCAGAAAAGGAGAAATTTGGGCTCAAGTCCATCTCTGCTTTACTCAGAGCTCTCATCATGGTATTTACAGTGTTACTCTAAACAGCCTCTCAGAGATCTGAGAGGCCATGTTTTCTAATGTTCCTGTGTCATTGCACAGCCTGTTACTCCAGAGCTCCAATTCACTGGAATACAGATGGCTGTGCAATTTTCAAAGCAAGATAATTCTTATTTGCTGACTTGTTGAGCAGTCACATGCAAGTTCTGATTCCTTCTCCAAATTTTCTGTAAAAAAATGAAGCTCTTACTCTGTCCAAAGGCCAAACTGATTTTATCCATCTCAAAAATGTCACATAAGCCCTCCTATTCTGCCCTAAGTTCCCCTAAGTAGAGATGTATTCAAAATTCCAAAGGTTGTGTTTGGAAGATCTGTTCCATGTCTTTAATACACATTTCCATTTTTCTTATCCTAATAATCACCAAAACTTTAAAATTACTCACTTAATATTCTCCTCCATATTTCTAACAGAGACGATTATAAAACATCTACAGATGGAGGGGCTTGTTTGGGATATGAGATAATTTCTAATACTATCTAAGTGGCTGATACTTTCAACAGCACTTAACTGCTGTTAAGTCTGTCCTCTTTTGACTCTCTGCAGCTAAAATATCCACTAAGCCTGATCTTGAATCTCTTGTGTGTTTTTTCCTACTCTTCTCATGAAAGTATCTGTCATTTCTGCCTAACTTACTGTTCCCTTCTTTTTTATTAAAGCCAGCGTGGAAATAGCAGCAGTAGAATGAGCCAAACATGGATTTGAAAGTGGTGCTATAACACAAGAAAATCCAGCACTCGTTCAGCACCCTTTGCAACATTTTAAAGAAAAAGGAAAAGAAACTGTTATGCGTTCAAAATGGATAATGAAATCTTGGGCCTCTCAGCATTACAGATTTTGACACAGAGTCAACTACTGGACCCTGTAAATTACCTGTGTTGGCTTTTGCTATTAATGCATAAATCACCACTTTCACACAGAATAAATCCAATAAATCCACAAAGAAGCACAGCACAGTGCTGAGTGACCTAAGTGCAATAATGCAAAAGGTTTCCATTCACTCATACATTTGCTCATCAAAATGAGCATCATGGAGTTCAGCCTTTGGGAAACCTTACTACATAAATAAATTCATAAAATGAATTAAAGAAAATTAAATGAAGAGTGGAAAAGGTCAGCAAAAGAAAGGGGAAATCTTTACCCTACTGGTATTAAGATCAAAGGTACTGCTGGTTTTCATGAAAACATATTTTGTACTCTGAAATGCTGAGAGTCATTCCCACTGATAAATCCATTTTATTCAGAGACATTCCCAAGAATGAAATACTTTTTAATGCAGTGGATTGTTTGATTTCAATGCCTTGCATTGGTAGGTGTCATGTCCAAAAGCAAATCAGTGAACACAGACAAATTACAAGGTTCACTTTAGGCTTCAGTTCCATGAGAGCACTGATTTGTTTGAAGTTAGTTCTGTGCTTATTGCTTTGTAACTTTGAAGTCTTTTTTCTTCTTTTTGTGCAAAATGTGCATGCTTTTCTTACCTACATTCCTTACTATTTCTAAAGTTGCTTGCAAAGTAGGTTTCCCTGCTGAAATGCTTTGGCCAGCTCAAAACCAGGACATCTGCACTTTCCTAACCTGATTGTCTCCTATACATGTGACAGCCTTCTTTACTCGCTGTGTTTGTTGGTGGATTTTTTTTAATATCCTTCAGAAGGGAAACATAATTCTGAATCTAGTCATCTCCACAGAGATTTGTAATCAGCTCCCTGGTGTGCTGGCTCTGAGCAAGCAGCTCTGTCGATGCTGACATGAGCAAAGAAAAATGTCCCAGGATAACAGAGATATCACACATCGTTTGTGAGCTCCCTTCTGCATGTGTAGGTCAGCCTCATCCATCACTTCCATGGGTGACAGCAGCAGAAATAATTAAAGGAAATATTTCTAAGATGGAATAAAGGCCCTTATTTATTGCAATGGGACAATACATGGGGGGAAAAAAATACCATGCCCTGTATGACTTCTAAGGAAACTGCTGCTTTCTGTGACCACATTATTCAAAACCAGGCAGGGGCTGTGCAGGAAAGCAGGGTCACTGCCAGCCTTTCCCTGCAGCAGCAGGGAAGTTGGGCAACCCAAGGAGAAAATGTTTTTACAATCTGCAGAAAGCTCTGGCTCCAATGAAAGTGTTTGCCCCGAAATTCTTAGGTTTCATCAAATCACCTTTTTTTTTTTCTATGAAAATCACTCTGAGGGAAATGTTATTCTTTTTCTGTTTCATGCCACGCAGCCATGTCGTTAAGGATCTTCACACTCAGGAATTATTTTAGTCCCTCACCATATGAAATGTTTCCTGTTTAAAACAAAGTGGGCTGATCAGAAGAAGGCAGTAGAATATTAACACAAGTATATAATAGTCTGTAAAGTGATATAGCAGGTAACAAAGGGTAGTTGCAATTAACACATGACTAAGTTTTATGTAATTAGGAGGCAGCATGAAAATGTGCCTCCAAAGCTAATACAGTGAAACACATAAGCTCCTTTCCTAACAAAATTTTGCTGCATTTTTCCTTGCCCTTGTAACTTGCCATAATCACCAAAAAAACCCAAAAAAAGTTCCAACCAGGACACAGGCTGTGCATTCATCAAAGTCTGGTTTACAAAGCAGAGCGGTAAAAAGTTGAGGTCCCCATTCATATTTCTCTTGTTATGCCCACAAAAACTTGGTAACTCTCCCTATCTGAAGAGAAATGTCAGAAATCTGCCTGCTGCTTTGACTACCAGTGTCAGAGTGAGCCCTGAAAACTGTCTTTTCCCTTGCCTTTTTTTTTATTTTTAATGCAGAGATGTGCACTGAAGCTCTGTGAGAATCTTAAAAGATGCAAAATTAAATAATGCTGAGGCACTTTTCCAATGAAAGCAATAACGAATTCAGAAAAAAATGAAGCTCCTTTTCTTGAAATGCTGTAAAAATATTATAGAGTATATCATAATTTCAACAGTGAAATAGAAGTGTGCTGCCTATTGCTTTGAAACTACTTCAAAACGTTCACTGTTCCAATGAAACAGTGAAAGCTGTTGCAAAATTATCACTTGGAAGGCCTGTAAAATAGGAGAGGTGTTTTCTTATTCTTCACCAAAAAATCCTGCATATGCCAGTGCTGCCATGAGGCACATTTTGTGTAGAAATGTGAAGTTGTGCACGAGCTCCAAAAACCCAGGAGTCTCCCCTGAAGCAGCATTTGCTTAGTCTGGATCCCATTTCTCCAGCTGCAGGCTGAGAGTCCACAGCATCCAGAACCTGGGGGCAGGGGTCTAAAAACGTAAAGGGAAATCATGTGTGTGCCAAATAAAGTGTGCCTAATTCTCCTCACAAGCATGAGAAGCATCAGAGACATTCCCTCTTCTACATCCACACAGGAGAGGAGTCCTGAGAGGTAAAACAGCAACAAATATGAAAATTTTGAGTGTCACCCATTCTGTTTCAACTTGGCTTTTTATGCCACTGATAATAATTAGCAATACCCAAGTCATTTGAAGTTACTGTCTTCCCTGAAAATGCACACCCTGTGTTGCCACAAGCAATGCACTGCATAGATACAGTTTTGGCTATGGTGTGTGTTTTTCTTAGGAGAAAAAAACCTTGAAGAACACCTTGCTTTCTGAATAGAGCCTACTGAATTTCAGATGGAGCTCAGATTTATTTTTTTTCTCTGCAGCCACAGAGCAGCCTCCAAGGAAATGTTTGATTCTGTAGCAGTGAGTTCTGTGCTTGCAGAGAAGGGATCTGCTGTGCCTGAGGAGTGAAGTGGTCAAGCACCATGATGTGGTCAAGCAACTTCAGGTGTTGTTTTAAGCATTTAGAACTTGGTCACCCGTGATTTCAAATATATGGAAGATATATAAAATATTCTGTGGTAGACAGATCAATAAGGAACTCATAGTAGCTTATGCAGCAAAATCCTGTGCTAGCTGCTATTTTCTCAACTCTGGTGGCTCCGTGCCCAGATGTATTTTGGTGCTGCTGGGAGGTGATAAAGGCAAGCATTACCAAGTCCTTTCAAGTCTTGTCTAAACCACAACCCCCCAGAACTGAATTATTATGATTTAATTCCAGTATATGATAGCACTTAAGTCATGGGATTGGTGTTAGATCTATGAATAATGCAAGTTTATTTAAAGGAATGGAAACAGACCTGATTATTTAAAAGACACTGACTGCCAGGGCTGAATATAAACTTTTCCAAATGTCTTCATCTGTTACCAGAGCTGTAACCAGAAGCACAAGGAAATACTAGTTTTGTTGTGTGTTATGAATGACAGAGGAGCTGCTGTTTATCAGCATGGGAGCTGATCTCCTAGCCCAGCAGAAGCAGTGGGAGATGCTGCTGCAGACATCATGGACTTGCTGTAAATGCAGTTTGCTATAAATACAGAACTCTGTATTTATAAGCTGCAGACCAAACTGACTCATTTGGCTGAGCAACTTTTGGCTTCTTTGCCAAATTGCTGAGGTACAAATAATTTGATCCACAGTCATCACTGGATCTCTTCCTTGGTGTTTGTTTAATCAGACATTTTTCCTCTGATTGAAACTGGCAGTTTTGGCCTGGAGAAGCATTGATTGAGCTTTTATTAATCAGAAGTGCACAGTTGAGACCTGCAGAGGCAGGACAGGTATCCCACCTGACACTGTATTTTTCAGACATGAGCTGAAGCATGGGAATGAAGAGGGAGACCTGGCTGAACAGTGAGGTGAACTGAATCCATCTGACCCCAAAGAATTCCTGCACTCAATAACACATTTTAAGAGAGGGATGACAAAACAGTTTTGGGTTTTTTTAGAGCAGGATATTTTGTAAATAACATATTAAAGATCTTTGGGGATGATTTGATTTTGCTATAGAGACCAAGAATTGTCATGTGATATGTATGACAAGCATCCATATCACATCTTGTATTGGCATCTTTTTGTTCAATATGTCTGAATGCAGATGGACCTTTTGGCCTTTATTCCACTGCTTGCAATGGAATAGTGTCACTGTGTATAAATTCTTTATTTCCACCAAGTCATTTCCTACAATGGGGAAAGCAATCCTATTGCTTCCTTGACACTCTACCATTTCTTTCATTCTCTGTTCAGCTTTCTCCAACAGTTCTGAAGAAAATGCTGTGGGTATTCTTCTACAGGAGTGTACACTTTTTATTGATTTTTTTTTTTAATTATTATGTTGCTCTTCCATAAAAGAAATGGGGAATGAGGAGGGATTTCCTTCTCACATCTTTTGCACCTTCTCAAAAGATCTGCCATATGCACTCCTCCTTCCTGCATCAGAGAAGGAAATATTTGGCAGGAGCAGCAACAGGAAGCACACTAGGTTCCTTTTTTGGTGAAAGCAAGTGGAGGATTGGGGAAAGACAGGACAAGGTGCTAAAAAAAATTAACACTTCCAGGGCAAACTACAGAGTTTGTACAGCTGCCCAATGCTTTATGGCAACACTACCAGTGTTGGGATATCAGCTGCAAGTCAGTGGTTTGTTTTCAGTGTTCCATCAGGACAGTGTTTCACGGTGCTTTCTGCTTGGTTTTGATGAAAGACTCTGATGGGAAGGATGTCATTCACATCTGTGGGAAGGATGTCATTCACATCTGTGGGAAGGATGTCATTCACATCTGTGGACTGCTGCGATCACCACAGCAGCGATGCTCCACGAGACACCACCACTGCTCCAGCACATCTGCCAGCAGTGCCTGCTGCTGGGATCCCTACTGGTGGCATTCAATAACACACAAAGAAGTCCAGGCTTCATTGACTTCATTCTCCCGTTGGAGAGCACTAACAGTTTTGGCATTTTCAATTAATTGTAAAAGCAGCTTCACTCATTTTTGATGAAGTTACTCAAAAAGCTTCACCCATGAATTGCAAAACCCTCCATCAACCAAAATTGTTTTAAACATTGGAGGGAGCTCCCAAAGTGTGAACATTTTTCTGAAGGACATTGCCATTGAATGGGAAAACCACAGGAGAGCCTCTTCTATGATGAAAGGCTGAGAGAATTGGGTTTGCTCAGCCTGGAAAGGAGAAGGCTTTGAGGTGATCAAATTGTGGTCTTCCAGTACCTGAATGGAACCCACAAGAAAGCTGGAAAGAAAGAATTTCAGAAAGTATTTCCAAGGTCCTGTCATGACAGGACCAAGGAGAAATGGCTTCAAACTGAAAGTAGGTTTAGATTAGATACTAGGAAGAAATTCTTCACTGTGAGGGTGGTGAGGCACTGGCACAGGTTGTCCAGAGAAGCTGTGGATGCCCCATCCCTGGAAATGTTCAAGGCCAGGATGGGTGGAGCTCTGAGTAACCTGGGATAGTGAAAGATGTTCCTGCCCATGCAGGGTTGGAATTAGATGATCTTTAAGGCCCCTACCAACCCTAACCATTCTATAATTCTAATTCTCATTGCTTCATTTTAGCATGAAGCATCCTGCATCCTGCACTCTCTGCATCCTGACACATGACATGTGAATTTTTCCTGATCAACGGACTGTTTTCATTTTCATGTTTTTTCTTCCTTAGTCATTCTTTGAAAGATCTTTTATTAATGAAGCCCAGTTGAAGTGGAGAAAAATATGGGGGTTTCTTCCCTCCAAGATTCACATGATTAATTGAAAATAAGGTTAAAAAAATCCATTCTTGCTACTGATTCTTTAACGCCAGTTGCTGGGGATTTTTTCCTGATGATTATCAAATCCATCTTCCTCCAGGCAATACACTGTTTCTGACTCCTAAAATAGACCTTGACTCTCTCAAGGTTTACTTGGTGGCTGTTTTTGCTGATTTGGAATTCCATTAACAGCTGATCAGCCTATCCCTTGAAACAACTTTTCAGCTGAGATACAAACTGATAACTGTCCTCCTAAAAATGAATGCACTTCAGCAAAATGGATCCTTTTGTACACCCTAAGTCTGGTTCTGTCTAATGCAAATATCAGATCTAATCTCTAATTCTGCCTCTGGCTGCACGACATTGATGTGAGAGGTGGAGGGGACAAAATGTGGAGATGGCTCTTTCAGAAGAGCAGTGCAGAATTTGGTAGAGGTGAGAGAACTCTACTGAAGCAACCTTGAGATGAGAGGTGACTTTGAGAGAGAAGGGAAACCTCCCTGACTGTAGAATCATCCTGGAAATGAGGGTAGACATTGGTAATCCATGGCAAACAGCCCTGCCAGCCAGGAACTGAGAATACTGCAGAGAGAAAAACACACTGGGTTTGCTCAGTCTCTGTTTTTACACCCCAATCCTGCATGCAGCCATGATACCAGTGAGGAGCAAGGCTATGGAGGCTCCTGGTGTTTTAGTGGAGTCCTGGAAAACACCAGGGCTGAGAAGTGATTGGTGGCACCAGCAGCAGGCATGTGCATCTATTTTACAGTTTTCCCTATTGTTTCTCACCTCTGTGCTATTCCTGTGGCTGTGCTTGCACTTGGCCCTCGCTGAGGCCAACCCACAGAGCTAAAGTCACTCTGGTGTCAGGCACAAAGCTCAGTACCTGGCTCTGTTATCAAGCACTTCTGAGTGCATTCACATCTTCATGGGAGCATCATCAAAGATCTGAAAACGTTCGAAAAGAAAAAGGGCAAACATTGCATGCAGTTTATGCTGTTGTCCTGCAATTTTGACCATTTTGAGGAAAGGGGAAATAAAATTTTAAAAAAGAGAGAGAAGATTCATTGAACATCAATATTCATAATGGTATCTTGGCTTGGATCCTCTTGTCTCATGGCTAATTTGAGATCCACTGCTGGCAATCAGGATGGTGCTGCCATGGCCCTGCCTCCAGGGACACCCACAGCCACAGTGGAAATACTTTCTGAAATTCTTTCTTTCCTCCCCAGCCACTTGTCCTCTTCCCCAGCCCCTTTGTGTTTGTGGAGCCCCCCAGTGCCAACGATGCCCTCGGTGGGCTCAACCCCAGCCTGGTCACACCAGGGGAAGGAGGAGCATCCCACTGATGGGCACACTGGCCTGAAATGCATCCTTGACAAAGTTACATAAGCAGGGAGATCATGTAGGAGGACTGGAAATAATAAGCTGTTAGGATGATTTGCTGGAGCTCCTCTTCACCTCAGCTCCCACGGAAGCACAGAAATAAAAGTCCAATTTCCTCCGTAGACAGAGATCACTGAGGGCAGAAAATTACAGACTGGAAAAAAAAAATACATTTCCCTTTGGTGTTCACTGCCAAAAAAAAGCGATGCTGAAGAAGATACAGGCTTACAGCCGCAAGGATGTGGGGTCAAAATTAGGTGAAAACTTCAGTGGGCAAAAAGACAATGTAGCACAAAAGGAGTAACCTGTTTGCAAGCCGTGAGGATGGGAAGAGCATGGCTAGTTTGTACAAATAGGACGGAAAAGGAAAAGCTGAAAATCCTCCTCTTTAGACAATAGTCAAATTTGAGAACTATACATTCAATAAATTAGAAATAATTTTTAGACTTTATAAGCAACTGATATTTCCAGAATATCCATAATATCTGTTGAGAGCTTCTAAATAGTGATATCTACCAATTGCCCAAAATTAGGGCAAACTTAATATTTACACTCATATGCTCATATGTGTTGATTTTTTTGGAAAGATACATTGACCAGTCCAATTTCTATGTAAAGACTACAGGGCAATTGATAATGTCATACAACATTTGCTGAGCCATTCCATTCTTGGAGAGATATAGCAGAAACAAAGAGCTACATCCTAAATTTTATTAACTGTGGAAGAGGTGATTTTTTTGGGGGTGTAATAAAAGCATCAGTGATAACAATGCCTCAGAGAAACAGCCACACTGTGAGTGCCTCCTGCTGTCTTCTCCTTGGTGCAGATAGGTTTATTTGTGTAAGAACTCAAAGAATTGAAATTTCTTCTGACCTCACTCTAAATTTAGAGTTAATTTAGACACTGGAAACTGTATTTACTGTGGTATCCCCTGGATAACAAAGTGAAGTGAACAGATGTGCTGCTGACAGTGAAAAGGTAGTGGGCTAAGCCTGGGCAGGAGCTGAGCCAGGAACTGCCCACCCCTCACACTTGAACCTTGCTTGAAACTCAGCTACAGCACCCCAGCAATCTTCCTGTTCCTCACCAAACTGCGCTTTCACTTTCCTTACATTGCCTTCCCTACTTTATCCACTAGACAGCCTGGGAAGAACACCACTCTGAGCAGCTGCCAAACTTGATATGGCAGCACCTGAGCAAAACTTTAACAAAATCAGCTTGAGCCATCCCAACACCCTGCCAGTGCTCTCCTCATGCTCCCAGCTGTGTGTGAGCTTTCCCCCACGCTGTGTGACCCTACAAGCTCCAGCACTGTGTCTCACACAGCCAGGCTCACTCCAAGCACCTCTTCTGGGGCAGCACTACAATTTTCTCATAGATCTCATAGCTGCTCAGTGGGCAGAGCAGCAGTGCTGCTCCCCTTAGCAGCTTCACAAAATGAAGCACGTCACCAAAATGCTTTATCATCTTCTTGGCAAGCAACCAAAGAGCCAGAGCAAATTTAGAGCCTCCAGTACCTTCCAGCTGAATGGCATTGCCACTGGACCATTTTATCAGGGCTGGGGATCAGGCATTAATTTCTCCTCCATAACTTCATTAATTTGCCCTGAGTCATAAGTTTTTGCCAGCTCATCCTTGGCTGATTAATCAAACTGACCCAGAAGGGCCTGTGCTAATGCTGCTTTGTTATTACTGTCATAGCAATTCCACTGTCAGAGGTCATTTACCTTTTGTGTTGCCACCTCAGCTGCTCTGGAAGGGACTGGGAGGCAGCTCCAGGGGAGACAGGGTGGTGGTTATGGAGGTTCCTACCCTGAATCAGTCAGAATATTGTCACAGCACTACTGTACTTAATTGGAGAATGTCCCAGATACTTTGTATGTACTTATACAGCACTATCTAATTCCAGAGACCATTTTTATTTCGTGCATTTACCCTGTATTTCTTGGCTTGGAACAAAGACCATGTCTTACATTCATTTTACTTTGACGGGGGAAGGTGGGGGTAGATGTTGAAAGCAGAATATTTTTTGTTGATGTTGTAAGGTCCTGCAATTTTTCTGATGAATCCTGAGCTTTCTTCCTGTTGTAGTTCTGATTCTCAAGGAGTCATTTAAAATGTTTTAAATTGGCACATTTTTTGCAATTGAAGTAAATTTAAAATATTGCAACATAGTCCTTAACCTTCTGAGCAAGGTTTAGCTGTGGAATCCGTAGGAAAAGGCTTGATTTCAGTGAATATTTCAAGTTTTAATGGTAGTGTAAGAGAAGGTATTCCGTTCTTTTTCCACCACAAATCACAGTTATTGTCACCAGGAAACTGCCTTGTGTTTCTCTGGCAGGAATCTGTTCAGCAGCCTGCAAGCAGCACCTGGCATTGCAGAGTTCACCTGACCAGAGCTGACAGAAGAAGCCCTGGAAGCCCCTGCCAGTGCAGGGCGCTGCTCCCTGCCAGGCTGCAAAACCACTGGCTCTTCCTGGGAAATGTAATTTTCCCTTCATGCAAATGTATCAAGTTAAGTAGCACAGCAAAGCCCCATTTGCAGTTTCAGCTGACACATTTCAGCAGCAGCAGCTCGTGGTCCATTCCCCATTCCTCCCACCCAGCAGCTTTCCTGGAGATAACCCTTCCCACACCCACCCAACGTTACTTTGCTGCACACATTTAGGACAAGCACCCCAGGACTCCAAGTTCCTGGTCGCTGCTGTGGGCACCCAGAAGCTGTGATCTGCTTTGGGAAGGTGCCAGAGAGAGTGGTGCCTTCTGGTCACTTTGTTCCCAGAAGGATTTTGGACTTGGCTTTGAACCAGTGGTGGTGGGACTCCACGTGACAAATGCTTCCCAGCAGGAACACGGCAGGGATGCAGAAAATCCTGCTGCAGTCCCAAGGACTGAAAGAGCTCCAGGACTTGTCCCTGTAGGAGGAAATTATGTTTATTGAGTTAGCTGCTGCTTATAAAATCCTGCTCTTGTTAGTGGCATCAAACCTCTAGTGATAAAATGCACCGTGAGGTAAAATGTGGAGCCAAGAGTGATAAAGTTCTGTGGCTTGTCCAACTGACTAACTTTTTTTCTCCCATCTGCTCTTCACTAAATGGGAATAATCAGTACAATTCCTGAGAGGGCTTTGGGTCCTCCCAACTTTCTCCATCTCAGCTGGCTGATATCTCTGCAATATTTGGATTGCTTTTTTCTGAATGAGGTTTGTTTACCTGGTGTGTTTATAGACAATCAGATCTTCTCTCATCCCTGTTCTTCTAGGCTAAGCAAAGCACATTTTTTATCTTTTCCTGCGTGACTCATTTTCATTCACTTCCCCACATCATCTTGGAAGATCTCTGAGCCTGCTCCAGCGTCAATCACCAGTTTTGCAAACTGATGAAGAGGATGCCCAAAGCAGACCACAGGAGGATTTTACCATCAGCTTTGGAAAAAGTCCTAAAACAGAGATGAGACTGTCCATCCCATTATGCAGAGGAATTCTGAGAGGATTGACCTGTCCTGCTGTGTGCTCCCAAGGATGAGTGCATTTTCCCTGTACTCCAGAACCCAAGCCTGCATTTCTGTACCTCACCTTTTAGCAAAGACTCTGGGAACACATTGAATTTTAGCTGCACCTCCTGTGGGTGTGGGGCACTTCTGTCCCCCTGCAGAAGACTCACAGTCTCAATGGAGAAACCCTCCACAAATATAGAAGCATATCAGCTCTTCACAGCTCTTTGGCACATAAATATCTCAGACAGATCTGAACATCAGAGAAGTGTCACTTTTGCAAACAGGTCTTGGCTAATCCTTCCACTGTAGCTAGCACACTCAGAGTACAGTACCCTCTCAGATTGCCATTATCCCTTAAAGTTTCACTGCAATGGGGCAATAATAAATTGCATCCACTAGTTTTTTAAAAATACTTTTCCATTACACATCCAGAATCTTCCTTGTTTTCTGTAGCACAGAAGAGCTTGATGGAAGTTGGATCTGCTTCCCAACAGTGCTGATTTGCTCCTTCTTTGAGCAATTAAAGCATCTTCTTTGGTGAAGCCCCCTTTTTATTTCCAGGTTCTTACAAATGCACAGTCCAGAAGTAGCAATATAACTGAAAAATATCCCTTAGCTGTTGGACATGAAATTCTTCACATGAGAATGACATTTAACATTATTAGAGGCAAGGAAACAAATAACGAAAAAGAACAGGTGTTGTTTGGATATTCTTCCATTATTTTTGTTGGTGACATGTCAGCATTCAGACATCAGCCAATGTTGGATGCATTGGCTTTTTCTGTCTCAGCTGGTAAGGAGAGACAACACCAGCTGACACCTGCACAAGAAAAACACCACTAAATGCTAAATTTTGTCAGGGCAGCAGGATGATAGATCTTGATTCAAATTTTTACTTCTAAAGGAATCCTGAGCCATCCCAATTTTGGCTTCTGGCACTACTTTCAACACCTGATTGAAAGACTAAGTTACAATTTATTGTCTGAGTGAAGATGAGGTTGTTTTTTATTAATCTTGTGGCCACAAAAAGATTGTGCTGCCTGTGAGCTGCCCTGGCTCCAAGAGAAAGTGAGCCAGCAGCAGAGCCTGCCCCTCAGGCAGTGCCCAAGCTGGACACAGTCACTGCATCCAGCAGAGCAGCTCTGTGGCACAACCACAGCTTTAGACACCCAGAGGGTGACAATTTTTGGTGTTTCTGCAGCACTGACCTGAAAGCAGGAGCTAAGGGTCCCTCCCCCCTGCCCATGCTGTGCCACTGCTGGTTTTACTGGCACAAAGACATTGCTCCTCTGTGAATTGCTGCTGAGGTTCTTGGCAGAAATTTCCCACTCATGGCACAGGACATAAAAAATGTTCTTCTCTCCTTATATCACGTATATAGCTATATATAATATTTATTTATGAACATGAAAGATCTTTGCATTAAGAAACATCTTAGAATACCTTTCTTTTCTCCTGTGGCTGTAACTTTCCAGCTGGGGACCATCTGTTTCCCCTCTGTAAAAACCTCTTGGGCTCTTTTCTTTAATTGCACATCATTGGTTTAACTGTAAACAGAGTTTAACCCAGCAAGGCTGAGGTTTAAGTTGCTGCAAAGAGTAAAGCTGGCTCTCTGATCACCAGTGTCACTTCTAGCACAGCTGCAGCTCCCTGGGTGATGTGGGTGACAGCAAAGTGACCACCGCCCCTCAGAGCTTCACATCTCAGGGTATGGCCAGAGACAAGGGATGGGACAGCAGAGGGGATGGCTCAAAATGCTCACAGGATTTGTGCCACCATCACCAGCAAGCTGCAGCCCCTGCTCCTTCCATCTCCCATCCCAGCACCCCTGGGTGAGCAAATGCCTTCCCCTGGGACAGCCCCACTGACAGGCTGGGCTTTGCACTGACATGAAAATGGACTTGCTGCCATTTCAGAAGCTAGGAAATTGCAGCAGCAGTTTTTGTTTTCTAGCAGCTTCCCAGGGAGGGATGTAATCTGAAACAAACAGGGGAGAGGGCAATCAAGCACCAATTTAAACCTGATTTTTCAAAGCAATGTGCTAAAGAGTTATCTTAGTGGCAAACATCAATAGAAGTAAGGCAGAGAAAGAAATAAGGAGAAGGAAAACATGACATGCTGTCTGAAGCCTGAAAAACAATGTCGGTAACTATGCTTCCTCAAAAATACATGCAATTTCTTCATGAGCACTTTGGAAAGCTGTGCCATGATGTGTGCTCACAGGTCTCAAACATGCATATTATTTTGACAAGTAATTCACAGAATTGACTGCATCATACTGAGCTGGGAAATAAAATTCTGGTGTTTTTTTACTGCTGGCTCAAATTTGGCTGAAATGATTTGGACCCTGTTCTCAGAAGCATAAAACAAGTTCTGCTGGAGAGCAGCCAGACTTGGTCTGAGTTTCTGTTAGGTACAGAAACTTGCAGCCCAATGTAAGCTAGCTGCAATTGGAAGGAATAATAACAAAAACATATTAAAAAGTCATGGTTTTGCTGGAAGACATCACACTGTGACAGAACATGATTCCAGAGAACAACCCAAGGCCATGGAAAAAGTTTTAGAGCTCTTCCTCCCTTCCCTCAATGGATGCATGCAAAAATATGTAAGCGGTATTAGTAAGAAGAGCAGGCTAACACAACAAAATTTAAAAAAAAAGGCAAAAGGGGAAAAAAGAAAATGAAAGGAAGAGAAGTCATTTCTCAGCATTAATATCTAGTAACAAAAAAAAAAAAATTAACCCACTAAAAGTCAAAGAACACAAAATAAAATCTCAAAGTCAATCACTTCACAGCTGCTCTTTACTTCATTACCCAGAACTCAGAGTTCACACAGCACCCTGAACTTACCACTTAAAAAGGGTAAAATAAAGAAATATATCACACAGTCTCTTTACAGAGCTGTTCTGATCTGTGGCTGATGGGACAGAAGATTTAATTTCTCAGGGGAGGTTTGCTGTTGGCAGAGTGCTGCTACCACCTCACGCTCACCCCTTGTGAAATGTATGCAGTGATGTGAGTTCCTCCCAGCTGCTGAACTCCTTGCACAGCTGGCACTGTCTGGATCAGCAGAGCATGTGGAACAGCACGGCTGGGAGCAATGCCAGGCAAGAGCCATGGCAGTGTGGCAAAGCTCCAGCAGTTTCCCTCCATGCTACTCCTGCTCCAGGCACCAGGGTAAGACCAGACCCTCACAGCCCATCCGTCTGCTGTGGCACCTGAGTGCTGGAAACTAAACATACTAAAATTCAAAAGCAAAAATAAATCCTACATGTGTGCCTTGGGTGTATTCAGGAGTATCAATACTTTATCTGCTTGTGTCTGCTGAGCTGGGAAATGCTGACAAGCAAAGCCAGATAAAACATTTCCCCACTTCAACAGTCTTCAGCCAGCCGAGGAAGCAGGAAATAAAGGGAGCTGAGACAAGCTCTCCTTGTAGCAGCTCAGGCTCAGCTCCTCTGAATTTCACAGCAGGTTTCCTCTCTCTAGCTGTTTAACAGGCATGCTTGATAAAATCCAGTCATTCCAGGTACACTGCACACACCACTGCCTGCTCTATAACCCTGCCACCCCTCTCAACCCGCTGCTGCAGCAGCAAGCACAGGAATTTAAAAATAGCTGTGTAAAAAGAAGAGCACGTACCAGATATTAAAGCCTTGAAGCTGTGAGTCCATCCTGTTGCTTTCATAGGACAGCACAATTCTCTGAGCTCCCTTTTATGTTCCTGTGGTTCACCACAAGGCTGATAAATGTGTCCTTGCTACCTGTCTGCGTTACACACCGCAAAAATTTATGGCCTCTTGCCATCTGTTTCAATTAAGAAACTTATATATAGAGCTGGGTGCCTTGCCCAGTGAAATACTTCTGGAAAGAGAATTTTATAGTCTGATAATGGGCCAAATCTCCAGCTGGCATTCATCCACATGCTTCCAGTAGTGCCACTTGATTTACAGCAGCCAAGCAGTCAGGTAGGTAACAACACAACAATAAATTCAAAATGTTATTCATCTCAGAGAGCCCTTTTAATTGTGACACTACTGACAGATGCTTGCAGCAGATTACAAAATAATCTTCAACTCCTGTTCATGTTGAAACTAATTATTTTAGTGAGACATTTTTGCAGCTCAAGCAAATATGTTTGGTTCTATTCACTCAACACAGACTGCAGGTGATGGCTCCAATATATCAAATGTACCTTTGCATTTTGCATGGATATAACAGATGTGTCAATCAGCTTTCTGAGAAGGGTTTTTGAGGTCATTGCAGTGGCAGCAGAGTATTCACAAAGTTAAAACAAATAAAACTACAACTATTTAACATGTGTCAGCCCTACAGATAATTGCAAACTCCTCTCCCTCAATCAAAAAGCCACCACTTCAGCCAAAAGGGGATAAACACTGCATAATTTAACATCAGCTACGCCACTAGTGCCACCTACAGCATCCAGCTCAGAGAAACCACCCAGGCTATCAGCTGGCTCAGGTGTGCATGCACTTCTAGACCACTTTTATTTGGTGTCCAACCAGTCAAGAAGACATTTTCATAGAGAAAATACGTATTTGTGCAACACAAGCACTAAACTACTTATTTGCAGCATGCAATTCAGACACGTGGCTCAAAAAACAGATGCTTCTGGCAAATGCCAATGGCACATTAGGAAAGCATGTGCATCCAGTCCTGACAGATGAGCTGGTACATCCCAGCATGTACATCCAGTCCTGACAGATGGACAGGTATATCCCAGCATGTACATCCAGTCCTGGCAGATGAGCAGGTACATCCCAACATGTACATCCAGTCCTGGCAGATGAACAGGTATATCCCAGCATGTACATCCAGTCCTGGCAGATGAGCAGGTACATCCCAACATGTACATCCAGTCCTGGCAGATGAGCTGGTACATCCCAGCATGTACATTCAGTCCTGACAGATGAACAGGTATATCCCAACATGTACATCCAGTCCTGGCAGATGAACAGCTCTTATTTGTTGCATCTGTTTTGTTTGTGCTGGAAGTGCTTGTCACCATTGGACAAGTGTTTTTAAATGGCATAGCTTTTCCTTCTCCTGCTTCTTGAGCACTGGAGCAGCTCTTCCATCAGTTATCTGCAGCTGCATGAGCTCAGGACACTGCATCCCTGCAATTCAGAAGTGCCACAGTAAAATACTTCTGATGGCTAGCCTTTGGCACACAAGCTCATGGAAAACACCTTTATTCCAGGCTGGTTAATAATGTGCCACTGGGACCAGTTCCCACAGCTCTGTCAGCACTAGACTTCAATGAGCCTTGGCATCTCCAAGATTATTTCCTGCTTTGGCTGATACATTTTCTGCAGGGCTGACAATGCAATCTGCACACACTCCTGTCTTTTCCATGTCATTTTTACAAGGATCCCAGGGGAAATACCCTGTCACCTCCTCTCTGGAGTTTGTGCTGCATCGTTTCCTGGTCACTGCACACCTGCTGAAGGCTTTGATGTTTGTTCCTCTAAAAGGCTGACTGCAGCTATAAATCCTGGTGAGGTGAAGAGAAACAGACTTGTCTGCAAAGCTCTAAGTCTTGGCAAACAATGATTACTAAAAATAGAAACTCTTCTCACCTTAAAACACACATTGAATGAGAGCTTGTAGACAAGATCATACTAGGTGATCCAGGAACTAATTAATTTCTTTTAATAAAGAATTTTTCTGTGCTTTACATTTAACTGCTTTCTGTTATAAATAATCACTTGTTGTTTACCTTTCCCTGACTGTTTCTCTTATTTTTTAACACATCACAGGAAGAACCTCAAAATATGTGAAAGAATAACTCACTTCCACCCTTGCTCTTTAAATAGACAACACTGCTGAGGCTCGGGCTCAGGAAACCAATATGTTCATCCTTGTGTGATTGGAAGCAGAGAGGCAAAGAGAACCCTTGGTAGGACTGTGTCCCCAGGAGCTGTGTCCCTGCTTTTCCACCCTTGCCTGAGGAGCACCCAAGCCCTGAGGGGTTCAGGCTGCAGCTGGGGCCACCCTCCAAGCCCAGCTCTCCCTGAGAGAGGATTATTGGTGCAGACAAAGCCTGCAGGTCTGCGTGTCCTGCACCAAAGCAACACAGGAGACTGGCAATTCACCTGAGGGCCAGAAGTACAGGAGGCTGAGCACAGGATGTTCCTCCCCTGGCAGATGACTTCTCCTGCCTGGCTCAGGGTCTGACCACAGCCCCACAGGGACAGGGAATGACCAGCAGAAGCTTCTCTGTCTCTCTCCGCACAACAAGAGCAGCTCTGTGCCACACTCACCCCTGTGAGCCCGCTCGGCCACCATGAACCAGCCCCACCTCTGGCACAAATCCTGCTCTCTCTCTCTTTTCAACCAAGGGACCGCCTGCCTTGTGCCCTTCTCTCCCTTTGTGGCCCCTCCACTTCAGGCTGACGTGCTTCCTGAGCTCAGCTCATGGCTGGCAGCTTCAAACAAGGAACTGCTTCAGCTCAATGGAGCTGAGACAAAGAATTGTTTTCTGCTGCTTTCACAGCCAGAGTGATGAACAAGCATATGATGTGGTGTTTGTGAGGTCTCCAGGATGAGGTGAGAGATGAAAATCTGACTCCATGTTCTCAGAAGGCTGATTTATATTATATTACATGATATTCTATATATTATGTTATGTTATGTTATATTTATTATATTACATTATATTACATCATATCACATTACATTATATCATATTATATTATGTAATATTGCTGTATAAAACTATACTAAAGAAAGAGAAGGATACAGACAGAAGGCTTAACAAGAGTGAGAATGAAAAACTCATGATTGACTTCTCAGAGTCCAACACAGCTGATGGTGATTGGTCATTAAGTAAAAACAATTCACATGTTTGGATAAACAATCTCCAGAAAACATTCCAGAGCAGCAAACACAGGAGAAGCTGAGGCTTCTCATCTTCCCAGGAGAAGAAATCCTGGTAAAGGGATTTTTCAGAAAATGCGACAGTGACAACGTGGCCCAGCCCATCTCCTGGGAAAGGCCATTGCTAGTGGCACCGTGGCACCTCTGCAGCAAATCCCAAGTGGCACGGCAGCTTGTTCCCCATTTGAGATCAGACTGGCTTAACCCACAACTCAGTTCTGCACTTATCTGGAAATGGAATTTTAAAAAGCAGAAGTCAGACTTGGCTGCGATTAGAAACTGGTTTGTGATTCAAAACCAAATGAATGGGAAATTGAGAGAGATGGGTAACTGGTGAGTTCTTGACACCTGGGTTTAGGCTTTGGCAGGAGATGTGCCTGGATTGCACCATCTCCAGAAGCCCCTCTGACAGCCCTGCTCTCATCTGGGCTGGCTGAGCAGCTCTGCTGTAGCCTCCTGCCTCAAGCTGGCTGTCCCAGCTTACAGAGTATGAACACAATAATGTGAGGCACAGGGACAGCTAAAATGGGGCTCCTGGCTGTTGCTAAAGTATCAAATTAAAATTGCACACTACCCAGATGATCCGGGTATAATGATGCCACAGCAGCCAGCAGACACAAAGCTGATGGGGATGGGTACTGTCTGTAAGAGAGTGGTAAATTTGTGTGTGAAGCCACAGAGGAGCTTAATTATAATCCCTTCATGCAAATATGGATTCTAAATCATCAGTGGACATGTGGGGGTTCAAAAGCATCACTCAGTGTGAGGCAGCACTTGGAGAGGGAAATGGAAAGAATGGTAAATCTGACATGCTCTGACTTTGCACCAGAGATCAATTTTCCCTGTTCTTCTGTCCCCTTAGTAATTAAAAAAATTCTTAGTGATAGACTGATGACTGGCTGGCTGTCTTCCCTGATGCCTTCCTCTGCCTCTCTTGCCTGTTGAGAAGGTTGAAAACACCTCGGGCTGCTCCTTTGTTTATCACAGACTCAAATGTTGGTTTTCATTAATCTGGGTGGGAGCCAGACTGATTGCTCCACTTCCAAGCTGCATTTGTTAGGAAAACTCCTGTCCCCTGAGTATGGTTTCACCACTAGCTGCTCCTAAAAGTTTGGTGCTCCAAACAATTTTGTAAATTGTACTGATTAGTTCAAATCCCACCATGGCCTGTTAATGGTGACTCTAATGGATGCTGGCAGATTCAGTGAGAAATCCAAACATATTCAGATTAAGAGCAGAGGGTGCTTAGGCTCCATGAGAAAGGTTTGTTCTCTTGCAGCTTCAGAAGGTTTGGGTGGTGAAAAAGGGAAAGTTCATGGCAGAGCAGAGCTAATGCAGCCCAAGTGACAGCTGATGACATTGACTTTAATATCCAAATTGCTATGATTATTAAAAAAAAAATCATCCTGCTGCCTTGAGTCTTATTTCAGCCTTCAGAGGCTTCCCATTCTTATTTGGAGCTGCTGGCGTTTCCCAGGAGTTAACTATACCCAGGGGCACAGGGCTCAGGAGAGTCAGACACAGTGTGAATCTCCGTTTGCTTTGGAATCTCAAAGCATTCTGCAGTCCACGTAGCTCAGAGCAGAAATCCACAATGAGCAATAGAGCCTGTGCACATCACTGCAGAAAACAAACCATTCAGGAGTGCAGAGAATATTTTGAAAGAAGATCCACAGAGGACTGGGCCTGTCTCTGCAGACTGTGCACAGCCCAAGGGATCAGTGGCAACACTAGAGACCACATGTGGCAGAATTCTCCCCTCCACTCTCAGCCCCAGCTCTGGCTGTTCTGGGTTGCACTGCTCTTCATTTCAGTGATCTGAATGTGAAACAGGTTCGAGGAAATAAATAGCACTAATAAAAAGACAAGAGTGACCTTTTAAAATGAGTAACTATATTTAATTTTAAATGTTTGCATCTCAGTTGGCTGGGATTAAGAACATTCATTTCCACTGGAACTGCATGCAACAGAAATAGGAGAATAGGTGCACTATGTGAGTAAATGTATTGAGAAATTCTGAACCAGGGAAGAGCAATTCCACATCCCCCTTGGAGACATCAAAAATACAACTTCAATAAACTGCATATGAAACACCTACCCAGCTATGTTAAAATTTTAAAAACTCTGTAAAAAATCTATTGTGATATTTATTTTTAACACTGTAAAATTATACAGGATCATGAGAGGTTGTATTTTATCAAATACATAGTGAAATAATCCTTTAACAAACATGCAGAACAATTACAGCCCTTTCCCCTCTCTCCCCATCACAGATGACCAGTTAAAAGGTGAAGTATCACAGATTATTACCATGTCCCCAAAGGCATAATAACACATAGAGAATTTTCACATCAGTGATTTTTAGGTCTCCTCCTAGAATATTCAGGAGCATAAAGCCAAGGGCTTGGGCTGTTTTCTCAGATATTTTGCCCACCATTCTGTTAATGATGCAAAGCTTAACATAGGGCTCTGCTGTCTTTAAATGGACACAAGACTGTACCAGTCTCAGAAACTTCAAAGAGATAAATCTTAGCTGAAACAGCAAAATCAATGCAGCCCAAATCCTATGCCATTCCTATGTACTGAGGCTCTTTTTTTATGTTGCTGG
>NW_005054671.1:193339-193968 GCF_000277835.1 Geospiza fortis | reverse complement strand
CTGCTGAAGTAGAAAATATTTATGGTTCTTCCTCCAAGTGCAAATCAAAAGCTATAAATAGCTGCTTGTCCCAACATATGTGCAAGGAGGGTTCATAGTTGCTGTTCCAAATAATCTCTAAACCCCCAAGTAGTAAATGTAAATTAGAAATATTAACATTGAGAAAAAAAAAGTGTTTTCTTGACACAAGCAGAAATCCTTCTTCATCTTCTGTGTTTCAGATTCATAGATTTTTGAAGCCAGGAGGGAGGATGAGGCCAACTGATTGAAAAATTCTGCTATTTTTCCTGGAAAAAAAACATGAAAAAATCAGGTGCTGAGTCAGCAGGACCTGGGCATCATTAGAAAACTTTTTCTGTAGAAAATAAGAGCAGCTGCAGGTCATCCTTACTCTGTCTAGTGCTGCTCTAGTTGCCAACAAAACCCAGGACATGGAAAAGAAACACAGTAGTTCAGCATCCCAGGATTTGCAAATCATACATAAATCACATACCCAGGGGTCTGCCACCTCAAAAAAAATGCAGTGGGGCCACCAAATTATTTTTTTTTAAACCCAAAGACTGCAGTAATCTCAAGGCAACCCAAACACACACCTCAAAACCACGGGGCTACACAGATTCTCCAGCTGG
>NW_005054671.1:185836-193315 GCF_000277835.1 Geospiza fortis | reverse complement strand
TCCCTACAGCATAAGAAATGGGGATTGCCTTTCCTGCACACAAGAGAGGTTTCACCAACAGGAATGAAGTGCACCTTCACACAAGCTGAGGAGCCAGCTGTATCCCAATTTCCCAGCTCCCAGGCAGGAGCTCTGAGCACTACTCCAGGGGCAGACACTGGTGGTAGCTAACATACACCTGGGTAGGACTGCAGAACTGTCACCTTCTGGCATGATTTCTAGCACTTAAAATACTGGGGAAAACCTAAGTAGTCTGGAAGCAAATGGGCTGTGTAAAACTGAAAAGGCTGAATTCACCATCCTGAATTATGGATGGATAATCAGCCACAAAAGAGCATTGTCTGCAGCTGCTCTGGAATTATGTCTGAGCACTCCCTCTCTTCCAAAATATAAAGCTCAGATCCTGTTCAGATTAGAGGGATCATTATAACCACTGAATGTATTTCTATCACCCTACATAAGAAGATAGTTGGGTTTTTTTCCTCTGTGATTGGTAATTACTATAAAATTCATTTTCCTGTTCTAGCATCATACAGCTCCTCTGCACCAACACTGAAGGACAGCACCACCACAAGCCTGAGACCAGGGAAGCCCTTAGTCCCCTTTTATGCTGATACACGGTTTTGGGCAGGCTCAAATATATTTCTGTATTTATCTCACTGTGTCCCCACCTCCTTGCAACACCCAGCTCTGCTTTGCACATGTGATGTAGAGTGGTTATTTGCACAAGGGACTTGTACTGCTTAACATCCCCTTCCTGACTGGGGCTGAGGAACCCTTGCACTGTAATGGCAGCACTGATCAGACCCAGGTTCCCCTGCTGGTAGCTGCTGGGATGTTTTAGGGGATGGAAGAAGAAGAAGAGGAGCATGTACAGCAATACTTCCATGGAAGCACTGGCTCTGTGGCTCCTGACCACAGCTGTGGGTGAGAATCTCTGCTGTTAGCAGGTCCTGGCAGACCTCTCTTCCCTGAACAAGCTAATTTCCCCTGGAAGCCATTTGAGTGATAGGCCCCCAGTGGCTGGTGGCAATGAGTTCTGCAGCTGAATTATGAACCACATGAAGTCATACTTCATTATTTTAATTTTAAACCTGCCACCCAGCAGCTTTGTGGGGTGTCTCATGACACTGATCTACAAGGACCAGCAAATGAACCTTCCCCGTTTTACTGACTCTGCTGATGCTGAGAAGCCGTGGCCTGTTTAATTACTCCTGGCTGGGATGCCATTCATTAGGCAACCCTTCTCCAAACCTTTTTAGTTTTAATTCACTTGTAGTGGAACTTGGAAAACCACACAGCCCTTGGGAAGCATCCCTTCCCCTTGAAAGGACATTTAAAACCAGGTAACACCATCTGGAGTTAAGCACCTTCTCCTTCTAATAAGCTGTACTAAATTAAAAAATGCTTGAAAATGAATGGGTTGTGACAATGGAGACACAGAGTCAGTGTCAGCTGGGTCTCAGGTTTTGTGCTTGGCTTCCCACATTGCCTTCACACTGGCAGAGGCAGAACTATGAACTACAGCTCCTGCAGGCTCTCTCTCCACTCAAAATCCTGGTGTGAACACACATGTGCTCACCAAATCTCTCGCCATTTAGTCCAGCAGTGATTGCATACAGATGGGTTTTATCAGAGCCTGGAAAACAAACACAGCACCTGGGACTGCAGCTAGCACTTGGGCAGACTTCTACCCAAAATGGGACTGTTTTCTTCCCCCTTCCCTCAGTGACAGGCTGAGGTACAACCAAGCTGGTTGGACGTCCCACACCTCACACCTCACTCCTGCTTCTTCTTTTTTTCTTTTTTTTTTTTTTTTTCAGCAACGAGGCAGGAGCTGTGATGCAATAAACAGGAATCAGTTGCAATACCTATGGAGAAGACTGGTACCAGATAAAACTCTTGATCTCTCTCTTCTTCTCAAAGTCCTCATCAAAATCACAAGACTTTGGAGGTTTTTGAGATGTTGAGTGCTTGGAGAACAACGAGGTTTTTATTCCTGCTATGGCTCCAGGGCAGTGCCACAGCTGAGGCTGCTCCTGGCACAACAGCAGGGCAAGACCATGCTGTGGTGTGGCTGCAGAGCAGGTTTTTTCTGCCTAAAATGACAGGTCAATTTTACTTATCAGTGCAAAGAATTGATGCTATCACTTCAAAATACATCCCTCTTTTCATTGCAGATCTCTGGGAATAGCAAAGTTGGAGATGGAAGCTAGGCACTGGTGGTCAAAGTGAAAATAAACAGTTGTACCTATTGCAGGATGACAAGGACAGGCTGTGTGCTACCAAGTGTTTTGAAACCTGTGAGGCTTGGTGATTTACCCATCATAAAGAAGAACTGGCCACTGGGTTTTTGGGTTAAGCAGTTGCTGTTGTGCTGCACAGTGAGAATGAGAGATGGAGACAGAAACCAAAACTGAGATTGCTTCTGCTTTTAGTTCCATTGTCCCAAATGCCAGCTCATTACCTGGCGCTCAACATCAATTCGCACACACTAAGGTGAGGTATTTCTAACATTTTTTTCTAGTTTGTGCCAAGTCAGGAGCTGGGTGGTAACCCAAAAAGGCTGGCTACCTGGCCATCCAAACTTTAATTAAACATTTTAACAAAGGCATCAGCATGCCCCGGTTACAGATTACATATTTTTTTTTATTAATCAGTACTCAGCCCCCTATTTGTAGTTCCTATCTCTCATTTCTCATGCTAATTAGTCTGCATGCACAGCTCTTCCCTCCATTTCAGCCTGGGGTCCTTTTTGACCAGGTGGTCAGTGGGTTGGAGGTTGTGGTTTCCCACTGCCAGAATTACCTTTCCCCCAGTTACTGCTCAGTTCTGCTGACTTCACTCCTGCTGGCTCTGGTCCAGACAGCCCATTTCTCTTGGGATTGTCTTCCCTTTCCCTTAAAACAAAAGATTAGCCAAGACTACAAGGTTCACAATACAATTGCTTAATCATAACTGCCCAGCTATTGCTGCTGATTAATAACTTTAAAAAAAAAATGTCAAGTTTGGTTCAGATCTTGAGGGGCTCAGATCTTGAGGGGCTCCATATCAGTGATGCATGACAGATTTGACAAAGGCAGGCAAAGGAAATAGTTATTGGATTATTTTTATTCACCCTTGGTAACTGGAACTGTGTTTAACTTTTCTATAGGCCAATCTCATGATCACCACCGTTAAGGGACTCACTTGTTGGAAGAGTGAAGACTGTAGAGACAGCAGCCCTCCTGTGCTTTTCAGCACTTCAGATGGCTCCTCCAGACTCCTCTGTGGATATGTAGAAATGGACAGAACGCCAAGGAGCTTTAATTAAAAAAAAAAAACAAAACAAAACAAAAAAAATAAAACCCCAAAAAACAACCAAACCCAAGCAGAGTCAGCAGCATGAACTGCCATTCTCCACTGCCAGCACCTCACCTTCTCCTTCCCAACCCTTCCACCCAAGGACTGGGAGTGAATATGATGTTTTACCCCTATTTAATGCCTAATTAGATAAGATCCAATGTGTGGCATTCACATTCTCTGAAAGAATCCCTTCGCCCAGCATTTTTCTGCTGGGAAACTGAGAAGCCTCAGAGAAAAGGAAAACTATTTTTATTTCATTTGCTTCTCCTGTGTTTTTTTGCTCATGTGGAATGTGTTTGGAGATTGTTTACCCACAGGTGATTGTTTCATTGGACTCTGGTGTGAGTTGTTTTGACTCTTTGGCCAACTGGGGCCAAGCTGTGTCAGGACTCCGGAAAGAGTCACGAGATTTCATTATTATCTTTTTAGCATTCAGCAAGTATCCTTTCTGTATTCTTTAGTGTAGTATAGTATTCTTTAATATAATATAGTAAAATAAAGTAATACATTAACCTTCTGAGAACATGGAGTCAGATTCATCGTTCCTGCCTTTGTTGGTGCGTTCCCTGCAAATGCAATAAAAATGCACCACCATCAAGAAGTGCTGACTGCTGCTTGATAAAGCAGAGTACATTAGCACACACCAAGACTGGTCACTAGATTAAAATGGGTCCATTTCTCCACTAGAAAAAGCTTTCTATACTTTGCTTAATCTTTGGCCAGATATCACAGAAGAACCAAAGCTTAAAAACCCTGCTAGAAGAGATCCTCAGGCTGTGCAATACCATGGTTAATTAGTGTTTGTAAAGCACTTTCTGGAGGAAAAAATTGCCAACTACAATCAATATTATCAACTGGGTTTTCTTTCATCAAGTTCTTGCCAATAATCCTCTCAGTTTTGTTTTCAGGTTTAAATTAAGCACTTTTGTAGTTGTGCTGAGGACAGCCAAGCAATTATTGCTTTTTAGCTCAGTCCTTCCAGGTTTGATTTGATTTTATCTGGGCTTGGTTTTATAGCTGGCTCCACTCTGTATTAAAAGAGCAGTTGAAGCTGCTGACCTTTCCCAGGCTTATCCATATTTAAGATAGTGGGAAGGAGTGACTGAGAAAGGCATTTAATTAATAGGAGTTTATGGAGGATTGAGAACAAAGCTGGAATGCAAAAGTGCAAGCCCAGACACAAAAGAAAGAGGGATGAAGTATAGAATAAAATGACTAAAGAGAAATATGATCTCTTTTCCAGAGAAGAGATTGATGAAGTTTTTTTCCCAAACTATGATGCACAACACCTCATTTGTTTGTGTTCGATGAAGAGATTAATGAAGAAATATTAGTTAAGGCAAAGTAGAGCCTCAGCATGAGAGAGGGGACCCACTCAAAAAGTAAATGATAAAACATTCAGGTAAAGAGAACCTTTTGGAATGAAGAAAGGACCTGCTGAAGTTTTTTTGTGGCTCAAGCTTAGAAATAGTTATTTCCTATTTGGTTTTTATGCTACACTGTCTCTCCAAAAAGAAGAAGAAAAAAAAAGAAAAAAGCTGGTGAGAAAGATCTTGCTTCAGCTGCTGACAGGACTTGCTGACAAGAATGGGAATATGCTACAAGAAGAAACGGATCATTTAAGAAATACAGTCTAAGAAATGAATTTAATTGTACAATGCAACCCAAAGAGGAAGAATGCACATAGGAACTGCTAACAAAATTTTCTGATTTAATTAAGGTTATCATCAGTGGGAACTCATGAGAAAGGGAAAGACGTGAACGTTATGAAAGCACCAATGAGCAAATATAAGAAATCTTTGTGAAGTTTCTTTCAAGTACATTTCTAACCCTCAAATTGCTTAGAGGGTGTGAAAATACAACTCTCCAGTGCTTATAAATCAGAATAACTTCTTTTTAATATCTCATTGTCTTTCTGGTGCTTCATTCATGTGTCACAGCCCTTATATGTTGACTGCGTAGTTAATACATCCTTCTATTTGTTAACTGCAGTCCAGAAATTCAGATAAATTTACTGTGAAGTAAATGAAGGGAGAGAATTAAGAAATATGGGAAAAGCTTGAAGGAAAAAGTAAAGATAGCAGCTAGCAGGGCAGGTCTGCATTTTCACTCAGCCTTTGTGAATCACATAAGAGTGATTCAAAGGAGTGAATGACTCAAAAATTGCAGGTGACCACACTGTTATATTGTCCTCTTGTGAGCTCTGGAGGTTGAATTGCTCCTCTGAGTTTCTAATTTTGCTTACAGAAGGGATTTAAGTGTATTTTTTACATTCCTCACCAACTACCTTGTTCTGAGTGCTGTAAAAGAGCAGAACATGCTGCTCTAGTCAACAAAATGCTCTAGAATTTAATTTTAAGTTTTCCCCCACAGCCAATCAAGGGACTATCCAAGTCATAATAAATATGAAGCAATAGAATTGAAGTGCCTGGCTGTCATGGTTTAACCCCAGATGGCAACTAAGTACCAGGCAGATGCCTGCTCACTCCATCCCCCAGCCTGGTGTGGTGGAGAGGAGAATCAGAAAAAGGTAAAACCTGTGGGTTGAGATTAAAACAGTTTAATAATTGAAATAAAGTAAATTCTTATAACTACATTAAGAAGGATGATGGAAAGGGAGATAACAGAAAGAAAGAAATAAGCCCCAAGTAAACCAAGTGATGCACGATAAAACTGCTGCTGAACAGTGCCCAGCTGGTCCCTGAGCAGCAGTCGAGCAACAATTAAAACATCAGTGTGTTATCAACATTATTCTCAGCCAAAATCCAAAACAGTAGTGTACCAGCTGCTAAGAACAATTAACTCTGTCCCAGCTGAAGCCAGGCCACTGCTATTCCTTTGTTAGGTCAATTCTCCAGCTTGACACGGGCCCCTCACCTGTTTTTACTGGGTGGGACGTTTGTGTGAAAGGCAGGCAGGATGCTCCTGCCTGCCTGGGGTCAGTGGTGCTGCAGTGGCACAGCCACAGGAGGTGGCAGCAGCACTTTCCCCATGGCTGAGGGATGATTATCTGTCGGGGTCTCTAGCTGGTCACAGTGATCCCGAGAAGAGTTCCAAAGTCTCTTTTCCCAGCCCGGCACCCAAAGAAGGAGTCAGGGCTCTTCATTTCTCAGTCTCAAGGCTGTTTATTGTATCTTATCTATAAAATTCTTTCTCCTGTCCAGCTGAGGTCCATCAAGCAGGACAGACCCAGGCACTCTGCCTGCCTCCAGGCAGTGTTATGTCTTTATATTAAAAACTACGTATACAATGTTTACAATAACTTTCCAATACCTATCACCCATGTTAGACAGTGAGCTTCTACTCTAAACCAATCTAAAAGTGCCAACATCACAGCAGAAGATGGAGGCCAAGAAGAAGAAGGAGAAAGGCCGGACACGCCCAGATCCCTCCATCTTGCCCCCCTGAATCCCCATTCTAAAAACCCCAAAATCTACTTTTCCACCCTGTGATAACTTCACTATTATTCTACCCAAACTGTTGTGGCTTATTGATTTTCATCTAAGGTTGGTAACTTGCTCCATGGGTCATAATCAAAACCACAGGCATTCTGGGCTCTGTGCCAGGGTCTCTGAGCCCCCTGGCAGGGGTCTTGGCTGCTCAGGACAGCCAGGGGGATGCCCTGGGTCCTGACAATTATCTACCCAGGACAGTGAGTAGGTAACTATCAAATGATTATCTGACTCAGGACAGTGGGGGTGAGAGGCAGGAGAGGAACTTTTTGGAGCAGCATTTCCTGGCTCTGGGCAGAGCCAGCAAAGGCACATCAAACACAGCCCTGCTCCCCTGAGAAGCTGAGGCCAGCCTGCCAGCTCCTGCAAGTCATCAGCAGTTCACCCTGCACTAACAGAGGGGGCTGCAGAGGCAAATAAAAGCAGCCAGGAAGCTAATCAATAGCAAGACATTTTATCTGCATTTGTTTTGGGAATTATTTGGGCTCCCATGAAGCAGAGGTTTCTCTGCAGCCCTGACAGATAGTGATCAAACTATCTCTGCACAGTCAACACCATCACAGAAGCGAACATACACAATTCAGGAGCCCTTTCTATTTGGTTCATAACTTTATTTTTGGAACAAAATTAGAACTTTGTCAGCCTGAAAACAGCACAATAAACCCAAGATCATTACTCTTTC
>NW_005054671.1:174532-185809 GCF_000277835.1 Geospiza fortis | reverse complement strand
TCTTTCCCTGCTTGGTTGAAAGCTTTATGGCTCACACAGCATGTCTAATCCTTTACGTCCTGTCGCTATGATGCATCTAATGAATAATCTCCCTTTCTCCTCTATAATTCACTTGACAGCCAAACAATGCATTTTTTAAATCACACAATTTCTTAAGCAGTGTTTTGTCTCCCTTATGCCCACCATACATTTGCAGTTAAAACCTCTTCTCTGTTTCAATACCTTCTTTCCCCAGCCAAATACTCCCCTGCCTCCCCAGCACTGCCAATCAGCCACTTGTCCACCTCCAAAAGGCACTTTTGCTGCTTGCTCCAGCTTTTTCTCCTGGGGCAGGACATGTCTTCTCCAGAAACTCTGTCTGCAGACTGACACCTGCAGCCAAAAGGCATTGAGAAATAAAAGCACATTCATTCTCTTTCTTGTGTAGCCCTGATGTTCAGCAGAACTGAGTACCTGCAGCAGCAGTGAAGAATAGTGCTAGAAGTTTAAAAGAAGAATATTCAAGTCTTCTGAGGGGACCTACAGCTTTCTTCTACTACAGGTACTGGAGTAACTAAGAAAAGAGGGATTGGTTTGGGATTTTTATGGGCCAGTTGCAGAGAGAACAATTCCTGTGAAGATTGCTTTTAATCAGTCACTTGGCAAAGTGTCCCAGGGATGAGCAAGATTTATTACCTCCACCTTGAGGCTGATATATAAATGGTCTTAGTTACCTGCAGCACACAGATTTGTAGCAGTGGGATTTAAAGGGTCTTGTGTCCCTCTTCCCATCATCTCCACCAGCAACATAAAGTTTGGCAGGACAATTCCAAAAATTAGTAAAATATACTAGATTTACTATATTAGTAAAATATATAGAAATATACTGGTGAGGCAGGGGTGTCCTAAATTCATTGAAACAGAGAGATGCCAATTACAGAAAGCTGTACCAAAACCTGCTTTGAGTACAGGGCAGAAGCAACCCTGCCCACAAATTGTCCTCACAGACCACATCAGCTGGGCAAGTTAACAGCAGTGTAAGGGTGTACATGGTAACCAGCCAAATAATTCAAAATAGTCTTAGATGTCAATTTTTAAAATGTACTATTACCTGGGGTAGCTTTGGGTGAGAAAGGAAAGAAGGTAAAAACCAAAGAGAAATGGATCTAATTTAGGAAGGACATTTTTGACTATTGGGAAGATTTCTTGATAGTGAAGTAGCCAGGTCTGAGGCTTTAGTCAGGTTCATATATTTTGAAATGAGCAGATATAGAGCAATTTCAAGCCCTAGCATCCAACACATTTGCAGGTGGAGCAATGCATCCACTGGGAGCAGAGCTGCAGAGGGATCCAGCATCCCTGGGACTCCAGATGGAGGCTCACAGCTGACCCCTACTCTCTGTGCATGCACACCTTTAGTTGCATTACATTAAATGCTACATTTTTACTATCTTAAATAAACTTTTTGAATGTCAATTTCCTCTCCAGGTGGAGAGACAGTCTCTCACTACAAAAAATTCAAACAATAACTTTCATCCAGACCCCTGACAGCACCGAGTCTTTTCTCAAGCACAGGAGGCTCCTGAGACAAGCACAAGTTCAGCTCCCCACAGGTCCTTGGCAAGAGCTCAGCACCATTTTCACCCCCACAGCTGCCAGAGACAGTGCAACACACCTGAGAGACCAAACAGCCCCTCATCCCCTCTAAATGTGATTCAGCAGCTCCACCTCAAAAATATGTTAGAATGGAGATGAGGGAAAAGAGGAGAAAGAAAGGAAAATGTATTGGAAATTTACTGTAACACATCTACATTAACATTACTTGTAATATACACATTTGTAGCACCCACTTTCATGCTCAGGGCCATTTAATAAAGCTCTAGAAATTGTGTTTTAGAGATGATGCTCAAAGAGAAAAAGAAATTTATATCCTGCTCTCCACAATCCTGGTGTGCCACTGGGAGCCTGGGAAGCTTTTCCGCTCTTGGTACAGCTTCTGACAAAGCAATTCCATGTTTTGAGCTCCAAAACACACACCTGACTCTCCCAGCACGTTTTAATCAAAGCTCTGCCTATCTTACCCATAGCCTTATTGAGCAGAAACAAGGTTTTTCACCTGTGTTTGTGCTAGAGGAAATGATGTAAGTAGGTTTTCACCATCAATAAATGGCAGGGAAGCCACTTTTCTCTACTGTGTCACCTCTTTCTGTCATTCACTGGGAGGTATTGGGAGAGGCTTGCAATCAGTAACTTGGGGTGTCAAGGGCACATCAACAAATGCTGGGGTTACACAGTGCCGCTGCAAAGCCCCTGTGTCCTGCCATGCCCATCAGGTGCAGGTGTTTGCTGGCAGGACAAGAATTCTTCTGGCAGCAGCTTCAAAGCAAGAGTTACCAAAGGCTCCTTAGTCCTGGAGGGCACAACCATTAAACAAAGATATTTGTGCTTCCTTTTTCTAACACTGTACCAGGAATCCAAATCACACAGTTTTATCACTAATGTACTAAGAGCTGATATTCTTCTTAAGGCTCTATTTAATTTTCAAAGTACATTTCTTTTTTTTTTTATGTTTCCCAAAAACATCTGTAAAGTCCAGTCCTACAATGCTCAGCAGAAGAAGGCAGAAAAAGGAAACCTTTTTATTCTTTTTAATGAATCTGGGGGGGCTGGCATACATTTCCTGAATGCCTGAAGATGACAATGATTAATGAGAAAGGGAGGACAAATAAATCATAAGTCTTGTATTTTATAAATAAATGACAAAGTTTTGAAGAACTTTTCTATTCTTCATTTCAGCAACAAGATTAATTCCCAGCTCCTTCTGGAGGACGGTCCCACTTGAGCTGAGTGGTGATTCTTTTTCTGCAGGGAAGATGGAACAGAAGGAAGAAGAGGAAGAGAGGAGAAAGGAGGAGAGAGTGAAATAGAATCCAGGTTTAATTTCCAAAAAATTTTTGTTAACCTTGACAAAAAAGGATTGAGAAGGTGCTATCAGTGAATTTCAGTTCTGTTCCCCTCTTTGAGACATTCCCCTGAGTCATTAAAAGCCCTGTGTGTGACTGTGTTCACAGGGGTCCCAGGATGAGGGAAGAGACGAGGATCTGACTCCATGTTTCAGAAGGCTGATTTATTATTTTATGATATATATTATATTAAAACTATGCTAAAAGAATAGAAGAAAGGATTTTATCAGAAGGCTAGCTAAGAATAGAAAAAGAAAGAATGAATAACAAAGGCTTGTATCTTGGACAGAGTCTGAGCCAGCTGACTGTGATTGGCCATTAATTAGAAACAACTCCATGAGACCAATCACAGATCCACCTGTTGCATTCCACAGCAGCAGATGATCACCGTTTACATTTTGTTCCTGAGGCCTCTCGGCTTCTCAGGAGAAGAAATCCTAAGGAAAGGATTTTTCATTAAAGATGTCTGTGACACCTGTGGACACAATATGCCTGACAAAGGCACCAAAGCAGCTCCTCCCAAGAGTAGTTTGGGGCTGTGGCCAAGGGACATGCCCCAGTACACCAGGGACTGCACTGCAGAGGTGTCCCCAGAGCCACCACCCAGCCTGCTGCATCCCCGTGCACAGTGCAGCCCTGCAAAGGGGCACAGGGGGAGGCCCGAGGGCTTGGAGCCACCCTGACCCAAAACAAGGCACACAGGGGGAGCCTGTCCAGCTGGGACAGGGACACCCCAGAGCTGCCCCTGGGCTGCCACCCCGAGCCCACCACCATCACCCTGGGCTGGCACTGCAGGCATAGAGCTGGGCATGAGGCTACAGCACCTAAAGACACCAGCCAGAACAGCCTTACACCCCTCCATGTCACATCACTCCAGTACTTCTAAGAATAAAAGACTGGGAAAACCACTTTGTTTCTGGTTCTAAATTTCAGAGGTTTTCTTGTGAACAGCTCTCCTTTCTCCTGCTCCAGAGCTGCACAAGAGAACTATGGAAGCAGGGCACAGGGTGGCACTGGTGAGAAAAGGCTCCTGCTGTGATCTTTGGGGAAAGCAGACAGCTTTGGATGGGTTATTAGCACCTAAAATACTACAGCTAACATGAAATTCATCTGGAGCTCCCTCCAAGGCTCGTGCACCACCTTGGAGCCGCAATCAGGCACTCTGCCTAAGCAGAGCTACAGCTGACCTTGGCAGGGAAAGTCCCCAAGGGCACAGAGTTTCTGCTGGCCTGTGACCATGGTCACTCACAATCCCCTCCAGGAAACTGCTGCCAGGGCAGCCCCACAGCCACCTTTGATGCTGCACCTCCCAACAGGTGCTGCATCTTCAACAACAATTTCATTTTCCATTTCTGGATGGCTCCAGTTACCCTTGTAAGCTGAGACCAGTTTGCCAGTCTGCGTCCTCAGGTTGTCTCTTGGCTTTCTCCCTCATTCTTCAGTGTCTTTTATTCCTTCTTGCAGTTTAAGTGTCCTACATGTAGCAATTTATATATTGGTCAGCAAAGCATCTAACAGTTTCCCTTTTTCTCCACTGTTCCTTTATTTATACAATGGCCTTTTCCGTGGTTGCAATGTGATTTATATACACCTTTTTTTTAAACTTCCAATATTTTTTAAACAAGATGCAAAGTACTGGCAAACAGATGCTGCAATACTGAATATCATAGAATATTCTCAGTTGGAAGGGATCCACAGGAATCATGAAATTCCAACTCCTGTAACTGCGCAGAACAACCCAAGGGTCACAGTGTGTGCCTGAGACTGTTGTCCAAATGCTTCTTCTACTCTGCCAGGCTTGGCGCTGTGAGCACTGCCCTGGGGAGCCTGTTCCAGTGACCAAACACCGTCTGGGTGAAAAACTTTTCCTGATATCCAACTAAAACCTTCCCTGACACAGGTTCATGCCATTCCCTCAGGTAATTCATCCTTTACTCCCTTTCTTGAAGAGCAAGCAGGGAGAAAAACACGGGAATAATTTTGCACCTGGAAAACAGGGTTGCCCAGGAGATTTTCTAAAGATTTTCCATTCCTTCCTTGAAATTCCTGGTGGCCTCTCTTCTTCCCAAGAACTCTGTTCTAGTTTGTGGTGTGAAGCCACGTCTGTGATCCAGCCTTACCATGGACACCCTGGCAAGGGTTTGGACATGACACCAGCCAGGGTCATGTCCAAAACACAAGGTCATGTCAGAAACACAAGGATTTTGTGTTTCTGACTCTCTGAGAGAGTCTTTCTCTGTGAGATCTCTCCCTGTGCATCCCATTCCCTCTCTTTATTTTGCCTTGTTTTCTCTATTTCTTAGACACAGGTCTAGACGGAAATTGGGAAGAGCTCCATCTACAAAAGTACAGTCACAATATGGAGGAGTCCAGCATGAGATTTAGATCTAGAAAGCTCTAAATATTCTGTCATATTCAAAAATAAAACAAAAAGTGTCTGTATTATAAACAGTTTCACAAAGAACAAATAGTACGCACTGAACAAAAACTCAAACAGTAAGTATGAAACAAGAATTAGTGTCTAGAAACTAGAGTCAGACCAATCTGAAGTAGAAACTAGATGTAAATTTTTAAACTTCAAGTGTGATTAATCACTGTGACTTACACAAGTCTTTCCAAAAGACAGGCTTGAGTTAGATTCAATGTCTTGGGCTCCCCAGAAAAATAATTGGACTAAATTCTACTTTCACCTGATAATCAGAATATCCCCTCTGGTCCTAAGTGACAATGTCTGCATTAGTTGAGTCAGATAGAACAGAGCTTTCATCAAGACAACCTCAACATTTCATAGTTATGTTAAACCATTGGGGTGTTTGCTTGTCGTTTCTGCCAGCTGCATGTTGACATTTTTGAGATCTGGGTTCCTATGGCAGGCAGCTTATCTTCTTTCACAAACCTGCCCAAATTGTGTAGCTGTCCTTAGGGCTATGAATACTGCTTTAATTTAGAGGAAAAAAGTTGTGATTAAGATTCTGAACTTCCAGACCTACGGCATGAAGAAAAACCATATGACTTTTCTATTGCACATTGGTCATTAGGAAAAGTGTTTCCAGTCCATTCTGCAAGCAATCTCCAGCAAAACTGTGTAGCTGCTCAAAACAATTTTGTAAAATCACTGACACAGACATTTCTTTATATTTCATGACATTTTATTGGTCCTGTTACACTGGGACTTGCTTCTCTCTACAGTGCCCAGGAGGCACTTTTCAGTCAGTAATGGCTATTTTCTTGGTACCTTCTACAACTACATGAAATAAAATTTCAGTTTTATTTCCCATGTTCTGTACAAGTGGGCCAGTTTACAACTCATCTGAAGCAAATCTGGTTGCTTAGTTCCACTTTCAATGTTTAGCAGGAAAATCTTTTCCCTAAAGAAGTCGTTATTTTTAGGGACGTGTTTATTCTGTTTTTGAGAGGTCAACACATGTCTTTTGTCCTTAAAAATATTCCCCAAAGAAAGGGGGATTCTTAGATGACCAGGTATCTCCCAGTGGATAAGAAGTTCTGTTACTATGTCTAAAAAAAATAAAATAAAAATAGCAATGTAAGAATCCATGTTGTGTTCTCAGGTACTGAGATACCTTGGGTTTTCCATTGAGCGTAAAAACCTAAAACATCTGATCATGTTTTAAGGCTTGATACAGGAGGCAGACACTCAGCAGTCATTAGCCTTCTGCTAATTACCAGCTGGTGAAGGAATTCAGAAGTGCTCAGTAAAGATGGAAGAGAAATCTCTGATCCCTCCTACTGTCACACCATTTCACTGATTTTGGTGGAGCTGCTTTTAATTAATTAAGTGAAAGGAGCCCCTTTTAGGTTCCCACCATAAAATCTCACTTGATTCCTCATAAATAATGTCTCTAGAGCTCATTCATAGTAATAAAAATATATAGTGTGCTGATTAAAACAGTTGCAATTTATATGCATTAAAACCTCAATTTAAAGACATATTAAGGGGCAAAATTCTTTGACCATGACACTCTAGTTTGCATTTCATTACAAACTAAATATTCACGAGCTGAGATTGCCATGTACTGGCAAAGAACAATAAAACTCAATGACATGATTTTCCTATCCTTCTATGTTGAGAGAAAAGCTTTAACTGAAAAAAAAAGAAGAAAAAAGAAAAAAAAAAGAAAAAGAAAAAAGAAAAAAGAAGACAGTAATACTATTTTCCACAGGTTTGCAAAAAGGTTGTCAAGGCAAGGTTCAGGAGAGCAAATAGTCCACCTCAGGGTCCATGATGATGATGATTCAGATGGTCACCACAGTCATTTTTAAAACAAAGGCTCACTTTTCTGGTTCATGTGAAAGGTCTGAAAGGGAAGGAAATTGCAAACTCCACAACCAGCCCCATGCCTGGTCCTACATCTCATCAAGCTCCTCCTGTCCTTCCAATGATAATGGCACAAGGATGCCCAACACTTTCTAAGAGGGAACCTGATGTCTTAGAAGAACAACACTTTTGCAATGAGTCTTTCAAAGCAATCACTTTGCTAAGTCTGAAGGAGCATTTCACAGGTTTCTGCTGTTCTGACAGTTCATGAGCAGCCCACAGCATGCAGGAACAAAAACCCTGCATTAAAAATACTGGAGCCAAAGGTGGCATTTCACATACCAAGGGCTGAGGTCGCCAACTGCCTGAATGGCAAAAGCAGCACAAAATTCCATGTGAGGTTCTGTGCTTGCTTCTCTCCTGGCATAATTCAGTTTATTATACCAGTTTATTTAACTAAAAGACCTTGAGCTGTGCCTTTCATGCTTTCCATGCACTCAGGCTAAGGATATCTTTTCAGCCTGAATGACCCTGGGATGGGACAAGCAATGCTGAGAAAGAACAGAAGTAGGATTTCAGAGCAAGAATTTGGACAAACACAGGACCCCCATGCTCTGCCTGAAGCAGAGCAAAATTACTTTTTTACTGTACAAAAGCAGAACCCTCAAAGGCACAAAGCTGCTGAGGAGAGAAAACCATTTTTAATGTGCTCAGCAGCTGTAAACAGTATTATCTGCTAAGTTTAATGATTAACTATTTCTTTGCCATTTGTTCAAAGGAAGACAAATGCAGAAACTGGAAGTGCAGCCAGACTGTTCCATCAGAGCGCACTTGATGCGGCCAGGGCTGTAAATGCACTCCACATTAGCTGAGAGCTCATCTCAGGAAGGCCACTAAAAGCAGCAGTCAGCTCTCACAAAACAAAACACAACAAAAGGCCGCACCATATTTTACATTATCACAGAACATTCCTGATGAGGCACGCTCTGAGCTCCTGAGCATTCAGGCTGCTGCTGCACAAGGCCATTTCCACCCCACAGCCCCTTGTTGTCATCCTCCAGCCAGGGGACACCTTGTGCACAGGGTGCACTGGATTGAAATAAAGCCACCCACCTCCCCAGCACCATCAGTCACTTCTTCATTTCCTGTGCTTTCACCTTGACCTGCCTTCAACCCAGCTGAGTCAGAGCCCCTTCCTGTTTGCACGGCTCGGATGAGTGTGCCTGGTGTGAGTTTCACTACTCACAAAGTTATTGGCTTCATGTTTTCTAGTGAGATTGAAATTAAACTTTTTTCATGCCAGTAACAGTTCCTGTCAACACAAGGCCATACTATCCATTTCTCTCCTGTGCACCTGCCCTTGTAAACTCTCTGCAGAGCAATTCATGCTGATGATATAACAGGCTTTCCTCCCAACAAGCACAGAACTGAAAGAAATCATTGCATGGTCAATGTAGTGGAGAGGGGAGGTTTGTAAAATCCAATTATAATTACAGACAGAAACATTTCTATTCAAGATTTTTACCCCTGATATCAGTCAAGAGTGATGAGATTTGAATAAAGAGGGCTCCATCAGATTAAAATCGCTCAGTGCAGTGAAGGGATGTCTGTGCCAGGTTTTAGGCTGTAGCAGATCCTCCTTCAGCAGCACCCATTTACATCTCTGAGGGCTGAGCAATGCTGTGCCTTCCATCCTCTGCAGCATTTTCCCCACTGGGCAGGGGTCTGCAGGGGAATGAAACCCCTGAAACAGCCAAACAGAAATCTCCAAAGACTGCAGAAACCTGACATTGTGTTGGGCCTGAGCACACTCCCAGGCCAAGATGAACTTCCAGTCTTTGGGATGAAGTGGAATATAAATTTTAAGGCATGAAGACAAGGCTCCTGTCCTTCCCTAATGCCCAGCTGGTCCCCTCTCCCCTGCCCTGCTCAGCTCTGTGGAACAGCAGTCACCAACTCCTCAGGTCCCTCCTACTGGTGACAATTTTCCTGCAGTGCTGTGCTCTGAACATACAAAAAAACCCCTCAGATCCAGGGGCTGGGGGTGCTCAGCCTGAGCTGTTGAAGTTGACTTATTCTGCAGATGTCACTGGGAACTATTCGTGTGTTTCAGAATCAAGCCCCTGATGAAAGGCTTTGCTGGATTAGGGCCTGAGCTCCTGGTGTTTTCAGGATGAAGCCTGAAATTTGGCAGATTTTTACTGTTGCAAATAAACAATGCCAACAGCAAGAGGAGGTTTTCAAACTCTTTTACTGGGAATTGACTTAAAGTAGATTTATTCAGCAGGACTGAGAAAGCACTGCATCACTAGCCATTTGGGACAATACTGCTTCACAAACACATATGGGATGATATTGAAATTCCAGTTATTCAACCCTGAAATTTTAGTCAAAAAGCCAGTACCATTTTGGGCTCAGTTAGAATTTTCTTTATTAGTTTTTAATTTCGAAGTTAACTGTCATCATAAAGCAGGAACACAGTTTTGCTGTAGATTTCCCTGGGGATCCTTGCCTTTAGCCAGCCATGCTCAAAAAGAAGAGGGTACAGGACTTTTCCCTGCAAGTGTGGGAACAGGCAGGAAGCAGAATTACAAATCATACCTGGGCAATCTTTTTAGCCCCCAGGTCTCCCAAAAGATGCATCCAAAAATGCTGTGAAAGCAACCCACTTACCTTTGAGAAATCGCTGAACTGTTAGTGCACTGCAGATGCAAGCAGGCAGAATTTCTTATGACCTATGGCCCCGTTTATATCCCTTTTTCTTTCAACACTGTCTTTATTTATATTTTGCAGTTATTTGCTTTCTTTGAGGGCGAAGGGACAGCAGTCATTACTTGCTGTCTTTTACACTTGAGATGTTTTCATGGATCGGGGATAATTGTTTCCTTTCAGAGTGCTAAGGTAAAAACTGTGTCACAATTAATGTAAAAGGAGAGGTTTGATAGAGTTTCCAGTGTCACCATATTGTTCTCAATAATATTGACACTGCTGAGGGCCATAATTCATTAATACCAGGGAATTTAATATCAGAGTCAAGGAGCTAGCTTATAGCTCTCACACCTCTGCTGAGAAATGATACTGAAAGGAGCTTTATTGCAGAGGATTTCAGACTTACAGAGGCAGTGGAAGAGGCAAATGCAGCTACTATCAAAGCTTTGCTGCTGCATAGGAGACAAGTCTGTGCATAAGTAGCAGATAGGAGCCATGGGGATGTGGATGCAGTTTCATGTTACCAGGCAGGAAGCATGGCAGTAAGCAATAAATCTCTTTTCCATGTCTCAATCTCCTAGCAGCAGCAATTGAAGGGGCAGTTGGTAAAGACTCAAGTTTCTTCCTAGTAGAAATTAATCTTCTAATTATTCAGAATTGTCTTCTTATCAAGAAAATACTGATTAAAGAGGCTGGGAAAAGAGCACAAAAGAGGAGATCAATCTGCAGTGATAAGAAACCAAAGGTCAATATGACAAAGTGTAGATGTGCCTCTCCTAAAAATGACAATATGATGGTCCAGCCAACATTATTCCCCCATTTCTGGGCTCTCCCATAGTGTTTCCCTGAGCTAGCACAGCCCCACGGACTGAATTTGACAGCTTCCCTGCTCGAGAACATTTGCACCTACCTTCCAGGCTTGGAAGCACACAGGTGTCTATTTTTCAAAAATTTTGCCTCTTTTTGTTCATGAAGGGCCTAGAGTGTGGCATTTAACAAAAACCTTCCAACTGCCTTTTTTTACTCCTCTGTGATATTTTTATGCTTCTAAATCAAGCCAGGAAAAAAAATTTAAAAAAAATTTTAAAAAATACTTCCAGTGGATCCGAAAGACAAATCATTATTTTAAATTTACAGAGTAAGGTCTGCCTTGAAATGAACATCCAAGGCAATTGCTGTATTTTAAAAGCTCCCCAAGTTGCAGGCTTAATATGAAGCAGTTCTCAGCAGAATGTCTTTTACTGCCTTTTCAAATAACAGCCTAACCATAAGTATAGATCTTCTGGATAGTCTCAGTGTAAAAGATCAATTGCAGAACAGGCAGCTTGATGTTTGCAATCTGTCTTTTAA
>NW_005054671.1:168598-174421 GCF_000277835.1 Geospiza fortis | reverse complement strand
TTTTTTTTTTTTTTTTTTTGTTTCCACTGATAAGGATGTTCTAGCAAAATCATCTCTAGCCTTTCCTCCTAAATGCATTCCTCAGCCAGCTTACAAAAGTTACTTGAGTTCCAGAGGTCAATATTGCTATAAAAAGAGCATGGAAATGTAAAACTCCTTTTAGTGGTGATTGGAAAGAAATACTGTGTGTGACTGAGGTCTGTATGTTATCCAGCTTAAAATACTTGGTCATGTTTTGGAGCACTTTAGCCATTCCATTCAGTTCACTGGTACTGCAGACATCACTTTATACAAAACACTTCAGACTCCACCTTACAGGCAGTGCAGGTTTTGCTCTCAATTCTGCCTATTGGAAGACTGTTTAGAAATTTGATTATTTTAAATAGCTAGGAACGTTCTCAAATATTCTCTCAGTGCATTCATATGCAATACATACTCATTTGGTTTTGAGACAATGTTATTCTTTAGCTTAAACATTTCTTTCCCTGACCTTCATCCCTCTGATTCATGTATTCCTCAGTCCTATGATATCCAGCATTATTTAAATATGATGTAGCCTAGAAGAAGAATCTAAGGTCAGGCAGCCCCTGGGATTCATAACTCCTACAGCTGCCAAATAAGGAACTTCTGGGCTACACTCTATCAGCTATACACCTCCTCTGTGTGTGTGTGAGAGATACCTGGGCATACGCACTGTGAGCTCATAATTATTCAACACCCAACTGATAAAATCCAGGCACTCATCTCCTCGACCATTTCCAGCTGATTTATAGATTTATTTTTTTGTTAGGCTGAATCCCATGACACAGCTTATGGTGATGGTTTATACTCTCTTGTATTGCAACAACCCCTTTAAACTTCAGCACTTGATCAGAGATGGGAGAATTTGCTTCATGGGATCAATACACAACAGTACCACTGAGTAGTGTAGTGCACAATCCTCTTCAGGACCAGGATTGCACAGCTCCAGAGACACTCCATACTTGCCAAATGTACTCACTCAGTCCAGAGCAAAAGGAATGTTCTGCAATCCCAAACCAGAGCAAATTGTAACTGGGTCACTGTGAGTCCAACCCTTCTAAAGTGTCATCAGAATAACCGGAATGAATCATGAGTTAAATCAGGAAAGTAAAATTTTAGGAAGACTAAACTCTGGCAAATGTAATGTTTCCTTGCTTGAGGGTAAGCATGATACAAGTGTGGTCCCACAGGCACACCCTGCAAAGTCCAGCCCGCTGCTTCATCCCACAGCACAGACCCTGCTCGGGCAGGAGTTCTGACCAGCTCAATCAGAACATCTCAAAGACCCAGCAAAAGTCCTCTGGTGATGCTGAGAGGTGTTTCCTTCTGCTGGAAAATACCCCCAAAAATCTAGGATCCTCCCTAGATTGTTCCATTCTCCTGGATGGACAAGTGTCTTAGATGTGACAATTGTCTTTCAGTGCAGAGAGATAAATTTAGTGGTTGGGATCAAAGTCAGAAACATGGTTTGTAAGGACAAAGTAAAAATAAAATTAACATCTTTTGCTTGGAAAACATGTCATTTTTTCCTCCCTGTTTAAATTCCCAACAGTATTTGGATCATTTTTACTCATGAGGAATGAAGCAGACCCAGGAAATTTCCTCTAGAAAAGCAAACATTCCTTTTCTAATAATATTTCATACTGGAGTAGGATCTCACTCACTTAGTGCATACCAGTTCTCTAAAGCAAAAAACCTCTGAAAGCAGTGCACTGAAATCACATAAAATTGAAATAAATAACAACCTGTGATTTCTTGCCTGATAAAAGTGCTCACTGCTCTGAGAGCAATAATAAAAATGTGTGCTTGCCTTCAGATTAGTTATCACTGTTTTTTCCTGAAGAGAATGAGAGAAATATAGAGCTAAAATTCCATGCTGTTATGTATAAAATAGTCTTTGAAGAAGTGCCTGGGGAGTTACATTGTATGGATATTAATGTGTCTTATGCAGCTAAATCCCTGCTCACTACTTATAAAACATAAAAATATGAAATCTAGAATCTTGATCATAAAACACAAATTAAATCAACACAGTCAACTTCAGAGAGCCTGAATATATATCACTTCATTAGAAAATAGTAAGCCACACTGGCATTTGAACAGAAATGAAGCCTGCTTGCTAGAACACGTTTTTTTTTCACAGCATTTTCCCCTTATATCATTATCAGCATGACAAGGTCTCACCAGGACCATGGTTCTCACACCAGCAGGATTCTCTTTTATTTCCTTCAGGGATGGTGGGAAGCTGGCCATGATTTCTCTGCATCTCCAATGGAGCTGTGATAATGCATCAAAATAAAAGCTGTTCTGTTCTGGAATATTTCTCAGCCTAGGGAGAGAAACAGGACCAAGGTCTGAAGGGTAAATAAGGCAACTGAAGAGAAATTATTGGACCAAGGTGATGCAAGGTGTCAGCTCTTAACTGGTGAGAAATCCATGTTTTCCAAGCCTGACTCGGGTGGCTTGGCTGTTAGACCAGGAGTCAGGAGCTGTGGGTAGCACATGGGCTGGACCTGACACAGAGTCACTGTAAAATGGGAATGGCTCCATCCTGAGACACAGCCAACAGTCCCAGGGAAGGCAGCAGCCCCTGCGTGCCCTGGGTGGGACACTCGGCCACCCTGAGGCAGCTCATTTCCATGTGGGACAAATCCCTTATCTCCCAAACCTCTGTCAGCTCACTGAACTTCTGATTAAGAAAATTCAAACACACTTTGGCAAGTGCTGCTTGAAAACTTTCTGCCCTAGACCATGCTGAACTCCAAGTCAGTTCACCTGAAGGGCCAGCAAGGGGACTGCACAGACAGAAGGAAATCTTCTGAGAGGACTCAGAGCTTCTGAAATCTGTACTCCTTTCTGTTCTCCACCCCTGCACTTCTCCCAGAGGCAGAGCCACAGAGGTGATCTCCCAGGCACAGAGTTCCCACTATTTACTCCACTTCTGAAGTGTCCACTCTCAGGCACCTGTCATCCCACTGTTCCTTTGTGTCCAACTCATTCCTTACCTAAGCAATTTCTGCCCTGAAGCACACCGTGCAGTTTGGTTTCAATATCATATGTTCTTCACTGTGCATTTTTATTTCTGAAGTTTCCACTGATGCATTTTCACTAGATAAGTGCTTGTTAAATGCTAAATCAATACCCCAGTGCTCTAAAACCAAAGTGAGAGCACTGGCCACACTACACCTACAATGCATTAAAGCCACTGTAACAAGTTTAACCACTTTGCATCACTTTAACTGCTCCTTTGTGAAATGACTGCAAAACCCTGCCAAACAGCTTCATTTCATTTTCCCCCAGTGCCCAGGTGAATATGCGCATTGGCCATCTCTAAAAATAGGAAAATAGGAGGCTGAAGTTCAGTTTCAGGCTAAGACCAGAGATGAAAGTTACTCTGGTCCTGAATGTTTTCTCTGGCACATTTCTGCATGCTCAGTGGCACAGCAATTGTCTTTCTTTCATAAGATGCACAAAGAATGTTTTGGTATTACATATGAAACACTTTAAATATGTTTATGTGGCCATAAATAACAGGAAATCTTAATCTGAAAAGGTCCCTTAAAACCCTCTACACAGCAAACTGGAATTTAATTTTTTTTTTAAAGCTTGATATATTTCCCCATTTCTTACTGCACTTGAAGCAAGAATGGACAGCTGTAAAAGGGAGCCCTCCTCACCATGACATTCTCTTCACCTTCTGTTTCCTAGCAGGAGCTTAGAATTTGTTCTAAGGATGCTATGTTGCTTTCCTTGTATGTGCCTGATCCCTGCACAGGAAGCAAGGCAAAGTCTTCAGCCATACACTTCTATTCCACACATCCTTGAGAATAAACCAAGTTGTGTGAAGTTGCTTGGCCACAAGTGGAACCTGTCCATGAAAAGCTTACCAGGATAAATGACCTTAGAGGAACATCAGCCAGCACCTACCTGAAAGGAACAAGAAGGACAGATCCAGGGCAGGGGGGACATTTTAGCCTGTTTGGTGGTAACTGGCAGGTGTAATCAGCACACAATTGCTCTCTGAAACTTCTCACCCTAGAAAGCAAATCTAACAGGCCAAAGAGGTTGCCAATATTTTCTTCAGAGCTGTGATCAAATACTGCCTGTCCTGAACTCCTGTAAAGCCTCAGCCTGATGGAGTGAGTGTCAGCTGAGCTGATTTCATTTTCGTGCTGCTGGCTGGAGAGATTTGCAGGAGCTGCAGCCACAGGCTCAAATACACACAGTACATCTTCAAATGGCATGAAAAAGGTGCTTGCCATTTCACAACTTTGATTCATAAATTCCTCACACTGTCCTTGGCTTTTATCAACAGGATAAAGCAGGCTTTCCTGTCTTGAAATTCTGTTTCTTGAAACTCCAGGGGCCCCATTTCCAGACCCACATTCCTGTGTTTTCCTTTGAGCGTGGAGGGAGGGTGGGCAGAGTGACCTCTGCCATGCTCACCAGCCCAGCTGGGTTAAACACTCACCTGTCAATGCAGGCAGGGATGTGAAATGTAAGGAGGCCCCATCCCCATCCCCAGGGATTGTTTCCTCAGTGGCATCACGAGATTCAGGGCTGCCAGCTCCCAGACAGACATTCCTCCTCCACTCTTCACCACGCTCTGCAGCAGCAAGGCAAGTGCTTCTGGGAACAGGCTGGAGACTGGATCCCAGCTGAAAGTAGCCCTTCAAAAATAGCAATTTTTAAACTGAATCATTTTCCAAATCACACTCTAAAATTACTTCCCTTCCTGGCAAGCTCCCTGCAGCTCATTGGTACACAGGCAGGCATGGACTTGGAGGATGCAGATTTCTCAGGAGCTGCACCAATCCCATTCTGCAGGTTTCTGCATCCATCCATCCATGCATCTGTCTGTCCATCCCTCCCCTCTGCACTGAGAAGCTCAGCCACAGAATACAGGGGCCACATCTCTAACCTTAACAGAGATTTACAAAGAGCTTTTCCTCTTTCCTCCAAAATCTTGTCAAGAGAAATGACAGGTGACAGAACTGCCTAACTGGCCTTTCAGTCCTTTCAAAAACTGAGCTGTTCACTTGGAGGGCTGGAGGATGCTGACCTCTCCTGAAAGGCCAGGCCCTGGTTAGGCTGAACAAGGTGAGATCCAGAGAAAAATCTGGTTTGTTGCCTAATAGTCTACATGAATTCCACACTGGGTTGTGCATTCAGAAATTATCCTTTGCAGGGTCTCAAAAATATTACAGAGCTGCATCTTCCTGAGTAGTAGAATAGTAGCTTTCCATTATTAAAATGCATAAAAAATCCCTTGCGTGCCAAGCCATTGACTGAGATTTCCCTGTGCAAAGCAATAATAGAAAACAAGTTAGCAAAACTAATGCAGGAACAGCATAAGCCAGCAGAGTGGAAGGTTTTCCCATAAAATGCAAGATTTCATAGCAAAAATTGAGAGGAAGGTAAGCCACGTGTACACAGAGCTACCTGCACAAGCTGCAGGGTGCCTGCATCTTCCATTGGCAGCACAGGGAAGTGAGAACACATTAATTAATTAATTTATTAATTAATTAGTTAATGTGCTGAGGATGCTCGGAGCACTAGACAGAATCAGGCCTTCTGAAATTGGCTACTCATCAGATTTAAACTGACTGTAATTGGCAGCACTAATTAGATCATTCTCAGTGAGAGCAGTGAAAGTGAGAGAGCAGTGGTTAGATCACTGAGCCTCAGGAAAAATAAAAACAAAAGGCCATTGCATATTCATAAATTAGCAGGAAGAATGAAGGAATCTCTGATTTAGACAGCACTTGCTGCCTGTTTCTCTTGAACCTGTGGAAATATTCT